>NC_046156.1:13660126-13960126 GCF_011064425.1 Rattus rattus
AGCTCTAGTTCTACCTTGGCCTTGGCCATATGCCTATCATATATTTAGTTGTGTGTCTTCTCCCTCTATGTAGAGACAACTCCCATATCTACTGGTGACTCCTCAGCAGAAATATGAAACAGTGTGAAAAAAAAAAGTGGGTTGCTTTTGTTATAGAATGCTTCCCGTACCTGATGAACAAGGAGGGCCTCCTGATTCCTATGTATTAGTTACTTTTTCTGTCGCTGTGATAATATGCACTAACAAAAGAAACAGAAAATGGCTTGCCGTAGCTCACAGTCTAGTGTGCAGTCCACCATGGAGATAAAGTCAAGGTTGGAGCGTTCGGAGCAGCTGATCACACAACATCTGCAGTCACAGGAAAGAGATGAATGAGTCCAGATTCTCATTTCTCCTCTCCTATTCATCTAGTTCAGGATTTCTGCCAGCAATGGTCCTACACACTAACAGTGGTCAGGTCTTCCCGGGTCAACACAGTTAAGGTAATCCCTCACAGGCATGGCAGGAGGCCCATGTCCTTAGATGAATGGGTCTAGAGTCTGCCAAAGTGACAACATTAACCATTCTATCATCCTGTTTGGATTGGTTTGGTTTGGTCTGAGCCATCATTGGGCATCCTGTGCTGTGTTTCACTCTCAAGCTTCTCTGGGTGGTGACGGTGAAAAAGTCAGTCATAGCAGTCAGTCATAGCAGATAGTCACACTGCACCTGTTATTCTGCCTACAATTGTTTTAGTTTTTATGATTCCTGATCCCATAGTAATCCAGGGGGTAGTTAATAAGTCCCAGGGCGAAAACTGTCTACCCATAAACCCTTTCCTGGAGGCTGAGTGGCAATTAATGTAATGGCTCTGGTGTAGGGCAAGGTAAATGACCTCATTAAGGCCTTGGCCCAAATGGTGCCCTGGTGGCCGAGACTGTCCGTAAGCAGCAGTTCACTCACAGGGACTTCATTGCTCACCATGTCTTAAGCCCTCTAGCATGAATGTTGTGTGTAGCATTCTTCATAGTGTGACATGGAAATGCTTCACTTGGGTTGGGATGGGGTGGGTGGGTATGTATACCCAGGGAATTTGAACTACTGCCCGGAAACCTGCACATGGTGAACTGAAAGTTCAGGCACCTGGGTGTCAGTCATCTCCTCTTAGGAATTAGCAGTGTTAATCTTGGCTTAACCACACTCAGATCCTATAATCAGCCATCCACTGATTTGTTTCAGCCACTGTCATGAATCCACCTAAATCCTTCACCTACAGAGAGAGCCTGCAATCCCTGAAAAGTATTAGTCACTTGACTAGCCTGCTGGCGCTGTCATAATATACTGTTTAATTATTACTAACACCACAACATTTAGTGGCTCTCCATCATGGAGCTTCTAATCCCTTTCTCTCTGCGTGTGGTTGTCTCCTTGAAGGGAACATGTCGTTTCGAAGATGTTCAAGATTGTTAGCATGCAAGATGAGCAAAGTGGGCACTCACATGCAGGGCCCAGAATACAGCCTTTGCTTCGGGTTGTCCACACCGGCTACAGCTAAATCGGAAACAGCGCTCGCCTAGCAGATACTACTGTCAATCTTGGTGCTTCAAAGAGTGGAATTGGTCACCGCTGTAGCTCTGTACAAACCAAGAGAAAAGCAGAAGGAGACGAGTAAGTAATCAACATGTTTTTCATGTACACACTTCTGTGAAAGTCTAGGAGCTCAGTGTCTTGGCCATGCATCTATGCAGCCAGCCTTTCTTGCCTGTTCTGTGAGATTTGTATGGCAGCATCTTTTAGTTTTATTTTATTTGAGCTGATTTCCAATTCCTTGGATGAAATGGGGGAAGGAGTGTTCTGTTCCCTCTGCTGAACTGGAATCTTGAACACTACAGCATAGGCTGGAAATTAGAAACTGAATCAATCCTTCATAGCTTCGCCTAGCAGAGAACGGTGCGTGGGGAGGAGCTGGGGTTAACCTCAAGTACCACTCCTCACTGCCCACTTTATTTAAAACCTCAGAGAAGCTGGTCCAAGAGCTTCTTGGGAGCCTCCTGTCTACACTTCCCTTCCTGCCTTCCGCGCCAAGGGATTACAGATGTGAGCCACCACGCTCAGCTTTATACCAGTTCTGGGATCCGAACTAGAGCCCTCACATTAGCACAGTGAAGAGTTCAGCATTATAGCACATGGTTCCATCTTCCCGGATGTCCCAGGACTTCAAATCATCAACTAATTTGGGAAACAATCTGGTGACCAAAGAATATTTTTTCCCCACAGAGACTCTACCCACAAATCTCTGCGATGTTATCCATAACTCTTCAAAGCTCCAGCCAATTGAAATGGGGGAAAGCATGCGTTTCCAATTAAGATTCTGATTCATCTGAGTCACTTCGGGCATCAAAATAGTAATAGCTGACCAAGCCATTTTAGTATCATAAGAAAGAGGAAGGAAAGAGCAGAGCTTCCAGAAGCTGGAGGGACTGCTGCAGTGGGCACGGATTGAGTCCCAAAAGTCATGAACGGGTTTTCAGGGTTGATGTGTATGAGTGTGTGTGCACACATGTGAGCATTTTGTGTGTGCCTGTGTGTCTGTGTTGATGTGTGTACAAGTGTGTGCACATGTGCCTGTCTGCGTGTGCAAGCATATGTTCACTTCAGGTTTTAGTATTTCACATAAGAGGCTTGGTGTATCAAGTCACAAAAACTAGTCTTCAATGCAACTCCTGATCTACAGGCCTGGCTACTTCTCAGATTAAAGAGAGGCAGGTCACAAGTTGAGAGAAGCTTGAGCAGTCCATTTGGGAATGAGTTTATGCTGCCCCCTCTAGTTTGGTTGTTGCCAGCGAGACTCCATACTCTAGAGCAAAGGAAGGCCATACGGTCTATTCTGTTTTCTACTGCACTGGTGTTTTCTAAATTCACTCTGGGGAGGACCTATTCTGCACGCAGACACAGGTTAGGAATATTCTCTAGCCTCACCCTTCTGCGAAGGGCTGAGAGTAAAGTGAAGTTCCAGACAAAGCTCAAGGCAGCTAGTGGAAATCAAAGAAAATAGGGCCATGTTGTGTGTGCTTGTTTGTGTGTGGGCACATGTGCAGGTACACACACACACACACACACACACACACACACACACTTGTGTGCACAGACACTTATGCATGTATGCACAGTAACCCATGCCAGTGTTGCTATACATGCTGGAAGACATTTTACTTTTCTTCAGGTTGTTTTTTTTCCATTTTTACTTTGGAGTCAAGAAGTGAAAACCATTCAGTTTTGCAGCCTGGCTGGTACGAATTGTGCTACCGAAGAAAGTGTTGGAAGAGGTGTTTCCTGAACAGTTCATTTCACAAGCTTCGGCATACTCAGGTAGCAGCTGATGCCCCAGCACCCAGCACTGGAGCCAGAACATGGCAGGAAGCAGATGGTGTCACATTGCCTGGGCCACACTGTCCAGTTAACTTGAGCGCCTGCCAAGTACAAAATAAAACATCTCTCCTTTCGCAGGGCACCGCACGCATGGCAAGCAGGGTTGGTTTCTGTGGCCGTGACAGCAAGTCCTGATGAAAGAGGCACAGGTGCGTTCCTGCTGAAGAGAGGAGGGCACAGGGTGGAGCCAGCAGCAGGGGGTCACTCTCTCCGTTCATAGATCTAACAGACTGAGCAGAGTGGTTTGCAGGTCCGATGCTGAGAGAAGCAATAGAAACTCAGTCAACAGCAGAAAAAGAAAAAAAAAAAAAGACCAACTCTGGAGCAGCCAGATGGGCAGTAGCCAGATGGGCAGCTGGGTCACACAGGTCATCAAATCAGTCATACAGTACCATATAAAGCAGCAGGCTGGCACTAACAGGGACAACCCACCTGGCAGACTGGCATACAGACATGCAGGAAATACTCTAGTTACCCAGGAAGGGTCTGAGAGGTGGAGAGTGAAGGAAAACCGGATCCCACTCCAAATCCTATTGACTTGGTCAAGTTCCTGATATGAGCATCTCTCATTTGTGTGAAGTGTGTGTCAACAAAGAATAAGTCTAAACTCCCATGAGACATCTTACGCATCTACCGGACATGCACTTCCTAAATACAGGTGTTGCCTCTTGGCTCATTAGCATGCTACGCACAGAGAGACTCAGCCAGACACCCCCAGCCATAAGCAAGAACATGTTCTGCAATCCAGATGTGATGGAAGGTGTAGAGAAAAGAGAGAGCAAAAGCAACAACAGCGGAGCTTGGACAGCTGCAGGAAGGGTCATGGGAAGGAAGGCTAATGCCGCGTGAGAGAATGGAGCCTCGGATGCTGAGACAGAAAGACCTCTGGGTAGATATCAGCATCTAAACCCACGAGACAAACACTGATACAAGAACTTGAGCAAACAAGGTTTTCAGCTTACTTGGTTTGTCTCTGGGGCGGGTGGGAAGATGCTACCCATCTCAGCCTTGATAAGGAATCCAGAAATACATACTGGAAAAAGAACAGCATCTTCAACAACACAAGCGGGAGTTCTTGCTGTCCAGGATGTGGATGGAGCAAGGGGAATATTCTTCCACTGCTGGGGGCAGTGCAAACTTACATAGCCACCACAGAAATCAAAAATGGGAAATCAAAAAACTGAGAGTAGATCTGCCCCAAGGGCCAGCTGTACAATTCTTGGGCATATACCCAACGGATGCTCCATTCCTACCACAATGGCACTTACTCAACTCTGCTTATTGTGGTCATATTCCTAGTAGCCCCAAACTGGAAACAACATAGAATTCTATCAATTGAAAAATGTATAAAGAAAACGTGGAACATTTATACAGTGAAGCATTACTCGGCTGTTTAAAAAAAAATGACATCTTGAAATTTGCAGCAAACAGATGCAACTTGAAAAACATCATCCCTAGTGAGGTAACCCAGAACCAGGAAGACAAATATGGTATATGCTCATGTGTAAATGGATATTTGCTGTTAAATAATAATCCAGCTATAAGCCACAGTCTTTCTTAGCTAAAGAGGAGGCCTGTAGGGTAGAAACATGGATCTCTTGAGAAGGAAATACTAGAATAGATTCTGCAGGTAGACTGATGGTAGGCAGGGAGTGTTAGGTAGGAGGTGGAGGGAGAGAACACAGGGAGAAAAATAAAGTATATAAAAATTAAAATAAGTATTTCCTCGTGTGCAATAAAGCAGACACTGCTCTCTGATGTAATCTCCAGAGTGAATTTTCTCTGCTTCCTTTACCAACCCCCGTATAGACACCCAGACATTAAGTCTTTGGGGGGATACCCCAGTAGTGGTGACATGGCCTCAACAGCTTTAGCATACAAAGAAAGCACTTGGGGCTCATACCCAGGAGTGGGGGTGTGAGACAGCTATGTAGTATGATTCTACCACAGAATCCAACATGAGAGAGGAACTGGAGGAAAGTGTGGCTCCAGTTTTCCTCCTCCACAGGACCCAGAGTAAGAAGATGGTGAAAATCCATGTAGCAGCATGCTCAGGAACGGGGAGGGGTTCTAGCCCAGACTGGTGGCCTTCTCCAAATTCAAATGTCTCACCCCTGCCCCTACTCTGCTCTGTGCAAGGCTGTGAAAGGCAGAGATGAGTTCATGCTGAACAAGTGGAATGACTGATTTCCCACTAATGAGCCCCCCTTAGGCTCTTTGGAAGAAACTTTCCATTGTAAATGCAGTATTTTGCAGAGGCTTGAAGGCTTCTAATGACACTTCATAAATATGCTTTTAGCAATTAAAAGTTAAAATAGCGGAAGCTCCATTTGGATTTTTGGAGACTAGTTTCTAAGTTTCCAAATTTAGAGGGTCTTTCTGGGTAAAACGAAAGCCCGGACTTTACCCATGCAGCCTATATTATGCTTTAGTGTCAATTTTGATACACAGCACCTTGAGACCACGTGCAAAGGCAAAACTATGTGATTGTAGTAGAAAGAACATGGGACAGAACATATAAAGCCTTGTTTTAGCCCTTCTACCGAGTTCAAGGGACTTGGGCAAATCACAGTTCTACAAAATACCACTTTCTCATGCTTATCACAAGACATTGGAGCACGCCATGACTGCAGTGATGTAATAGTATAGTTATATTTATCTATGTAACAGGGGATTGAACAGGAGGTACAACTCCCCAAAATGTCGTAATAGTGAGATCAGCTCTCAGATGCTAGACAATGCATGTCTAGGCCCAATACATACAATCCAACACAGGGCACAAACTAATAAGTGTGAATTGAATGGACATCCACATAGGTAGATGCGAAGATAGACAGATAAATGCGTGCACACAAAGGCACTGAGGTGAATGGATAGGAATGACTGAGAAACTGTGTCTACGTGACTGGGTCCAATTAAATACTAGCCTGGCAAAGGAGGCTGTACCAGTAAGACGTTCACTGTCTCCAGAATCATGTGTCACCCACATAACAGCTGCCTCTATTCCTGCTGCAGTCAGCGTGCATGAATTATATGGATAAATAGCAAACTTTTATCCTAGGAAATTGACTAATATGACCACAGTGGTCATATCAGTCATGGAGATATCTCAGTCTATATTATGTCCAGGGAGAAGTTCATATTTAGTCTTCTGTCTTACCACCACGGTCCTCTCTAAAGGTTCTGAAAATGGGAGGTGAGAACATTCAGGGTCATGTAGTCAGACTCAATGTGGCTCATGGTGGTCTAGTCAGACCTCCTGTGCAGCTCATGTTTAAACAAAGGCTGCTTCATGGGCAGGCACAGGAAGACACTGGACTTTGACCTGATTCGTCTCGTCACTCATTAACCAAGTCTTTCAACAAAGGTTGTCTTCTGAAGCCTGTGGAGAGAGAGGAAAGGATATAGCAATGGGTGACGCAGCTCAGTGATGTCCATCTTTCCTGTCCTCAGCTTCACCCAGAACGAAAGGAAGCAGAGAAAAATCCAATCAGACATCTCGGTTTTCTTTACTTGCTTCTGGGATTCCTTCTCTTTCCACACGCTTTTTACAGGCGCTAACATACAAACATACAGGTAGGACTCACAGCGTTCTCTCACACTCACTATCTCTCCTCTCCTCCCGATAGTCAGAAAAGCTCTAAACACGTGCGTGTGCGTGCACGCACACACACACACACACACACACACACACACACACTACCTCAATACAATACCGAGTGAATTAGTGTTCACAAGCCATACTTCCCTCTCTTCCACTCCTCACCAGTGATTTCTTCCCTGCAGATGAATAGAGCACACTGTTAATGGAGCAAACTCTTAATGCAGTTTCTCCAAAATTACACATACGAGTGAGTCTTTATCCTGTCACACTGTAGTGGAGGTAGTAACTAGCTCAAAACGTAAGTTTTAAATATCCAGAGTCTAATGATGAACAAGGGTATCTGATCCTTCGGAATTTAGCCAAGACTAAGCCGTAACAATAATAGAAGAGAGCTTGAGAATATCTTAATATCCAAACGCTCAGAGGATTTCTTCTAAAGCTATGCTGTTTACCCACTTAATACCATTGGTGATTCAAAATCAATGTGATACAAGCATTCACCAGAAACATGCCAAATGCCCAACAGGAGATGTCGGGCCTGTGACACCTTCACTAATAACAGATGACAAAGAACAAGGAGTAAAACAGTCTTTAGGATCTGCAGACACTGTCACTCGATGCGTGTGGCCTTCCCTCCTTGGAGATGGTGCAGTTTTATCAGCAGAGGGAAATCAAAGGACAATAAGGATAATTCCAAGGCATTCTTCCAGATGAGTAACCTAGAATAACACTACTCAGCCGAGAAATGAAACAGAGAGCTGGCAAGGTCTTCTAGGGATGCTTGGCCCAGGATTGTAATCACTGATAACTGCCAGCAAGATTAGCCTCAAGAATAAGAAGTGGACATGCTCTGTGTGAGAGCCAAGCCGTCCACTCATTTGCATGTTGCCCACTCTGACCCTCCTGCTCTCTTTGAATTAACAAGAATACACACTGAAGACCAAACGCTGCAGGACTCCAGGCCTTTGCACTGGCCATTGCATTGGTCTGGAATGCTTTGCTTCTAGAATTCCCAAGCCTGGCTTGTTTCTCTAATTCTTGCTTCATCATGGAGAGGCCTTCCCTTCTGCCTTATGCAGTTGAGCAGAGTCAATCACCCTTTCTCTGCTTTTCTTTCTGATGCTTTCTAGCCCCCCTCTGTTCACAGCTTCTTATCTGTGGTCCCCAACTGGATGGTGATTTTGCAGGAAGCAAGAACCAACCAGGTACTTTACTAGTTTGAGCACTACATGGAAGAATGAATGAATGAATGAATGAATGAATGAATGAATGAATGAGCTTTGTAAAATGAATTATCTCCATGTAGGTAAAAATGCAACACAATACCAAGTATAGCAATAGCAAGCTCTGGCAAGGTAGGAAATCTTAGCCTGGGTTTCAGCATCCACAGAGTACAACAGTGACAGAGGTGGATTTTGCCTGATCCCAGGAGGAGAGGATTTGTCTCATTGTCTTGTCCTGTCACACTAGTCCTGGTGACACAGGGATGTGGGTGGCTGACTGATAATGTAGGACCCAGCTCTCTGCTTCAGTACTGACTGGCTGTTGAGAATATTTTTTCGGGTCTTTCCTATGTCCTACAGTAGACTCTGTGATTCAGCCTGCGACCCTTTGGAAGGACAGAAGTTCATCGTAGCCGTTTGTTGCCCATTGCTCCTGGTGGAGTAGGTTTGAGTAGAGGTTCTGCCAAAATACTTATTGTAGATATCCCTATTGCGGGCTGAGTCTAGTGATACAGCCTATGATCCAAGCTATTAGGAATGTTGAGTCACGGAGAGTTCAAATGAAAGGCCCACCTGAGTACAGAATTAGTTAAAGGTAATTTAGTGAGGGAGGGCACCTCAAACATGAACAGGACAGAAGTGAAGCTTAGCGTATTCATCCAACATAGGTGGAGCTCTGTGTTCAACCCTGAGAAATAAAAGAAAAAGAGAGAAAAGAAGGATCTGTATTTGCCTTGTCTCTGTCCACCAAGCAGCTTTTATCAGAAATAAAATGATGCCATGATCGCCATCTGCATGATATTTTATCTCAATGGGTTCAGACCGCCGATGGGACAAAGAAGGAAGCTCTTACTGATTTACTCAGTGGCCCAAAAGGGATATGACTAAAGTCTCTTCCGGAGGGCCACGTATAAAATAAATATGTACCACCTGGCCTTTCATAAAGCAGAACTGCATGTTCTCAGTGGGGATATAACTGTGCACTCTTTCCTCGCAGAGGCATGAGTAGAGAGTATAACATATATATGAGCCCAGAGGAAATTTTACCTTCTCTATACTCCATGCAGCAGTAGAAAGAATCCCTCGGTGAAAGAGGAAAGCTGAGGGAAACACCAGGGGAAAGCCCAGCAGGGTCAATAAAGGTTCCTAAGGCGCTCTGCAAGGCAGAACTTCCTCCAGTGGAGGATAGCACCAGGGACTTCAGTGGAGTAAATGGTAGAGAAGCCTTCATGTTCCATGAGTTGCATGGATCTGTCTAGAAAAAAACGTTCTGCAGGCGGTCCTGCTGGGTACTGTGGGGACTGCACAATGATCCTGCTGGGTACTGTGGGGGCAGCACAGTGTGCCTGCTGGGTACTGTGGGGACAGCACAGTGTTCCTGCTGGGTACTGTGGTGACAGCACAGTGTTTCTGCTGGGTGTTGTGGGCATAGTGGTTGGAAAGTACTTTCTGAGTAGTCAATAGGACAGCCATTTTCCGGCTCTGCCTCTTTAAAAAAAAAAACAAAACCAAAAGTTTTATTTTGTTTTAAGTGTATGCATATGTGGGTTAAGGGTAGTGTGTGAATGTGTGAATGCTGGTTCCTGTGAAATCCAGAAGAGAGGGTTGGGTCCCCTGGACAACTGCAGTTTCAGGCTCTAAGTGAGCTTGGTCCTCACCCCCAAGAGGAGCAAACACTCTTAACTACTAAACTTACCACTCAAGTCCGTAATGCTGCCTCTCCCACACGTGATTTGCAAATATATCTTTAAAAAAGGTGTATTTTCTTTTCTAATTGTGGGGCAGAGGATGTGCACACAAGTCCAGGTGCTCACAGAGGCCACAAAAGGTCACCAGATTGCCTGGAGCTGGAGTTAGTCAGTTTCCTACAAGGTTGCTGGGAACTGAACTCAGTCCTCTGCAGGAGTATGCACCATTAATGACTGAGCCATTTCTCCGGATTACAGGTACATATTTCCTTTGTTTTGCTTATCATAATTGCCCATGACTGAGAAAGAGCCATTAACAGGTAAATTAGGATAGGTAAAAGGCAGGGCTTCCATATCTGCCTTCCAGATGATGTTAAAGAAACTCCAGGGTTCCAGAACACTGGCCTCCCACCCCTTACAAAGCAAACAGGGGCAAAGGAGACACTCTCATAAAGAAAAGGTAAAAACACAAGAATTCTAGCACAAGCTCACTTGATCAAAAATTAAAGGTTAGAATTTGAGTAAAAAAAAAAGTCATGTTCTTTTCTACCCATCTTTCTACACTCCATAATCCCGTGGGCTTTTTTTTTTTTTTATGAAAAACATAATTTTTATTGTTGCTGTCGCTTGAGTTGTCCAACTCTGGGGATTGAACGCAGGGTTCACACGTGCACATGCTAGGCAATTGCTCTTCCACTGAGCCACATCTCCAGCCTAAAAGTCTAAAGTCTCGCTGTCTCTCCCTTTGTCTCTCTATGTATCTTTGTCTCCATCTCTCTGTCTTTTTTTCTCTCTATTCTTCCCCTCCCCCTCCCTCTTCTCTATCTCCTTTTTCTTCCCATTTAAAGACTGGGACCTGAAGCTCCTGGATGCTAAATAACTTTCTGTAGGACACGGGTCTTGAAAGTCACAGTGTGTGCCCAGCTCTGAGGATCCTTGTCCCAGTTCTGTGTACACTACAATAAATGCTGGCTTCACAGGCCTGTTTGACGCTCAGAAGAGCTCAGCACCTCTTACATTTCTCTCCGAGTGCGTCTCTAACCAAGGCTGGTGGACATTTTTTAACACTCTCTGTTGAGCCTTAATACAAATGAGCAATGATACAGAAAGAAAGTGAAAATCAATGGCACTGATTAAGAAACTGTCCTCTAATTTGCTGCTTGACACTCGGCCTTAAAGATTCATGACAGGAAAATCTGTATCTGGCTTGATTGCTTTCAGAGAAAATCCTTTTATGGGTGGACAGTCTTTGAAGCTGTGAAGATAACAATAACACTTGGTTTTATGACACTTTATTGTGCCCAGCATGGAAATTCTCTTTACATTTTTTAATTGATATGTTGTATTTGTGTGGGATAATATAAAAGTTTAATCCAAGTGTAAACTCTCTTATCTTTCAAATTAACTTGACCTAAGATGAGTAGAGTTCCTGTACCCCTTTTACAAAGAACTGAGGCAAAGAGCAGATAGCAACTTTCCCTAAGATCCCAAGACTATCAAGACAGTTGACTGGAGGCACAGCTAATGGGACTCTGCTCAGGTCCATTTATGTCCAGTATTTTATAGCAATAGCTATCAACCAAATCTCTTTACATTCCTAGCAAAAGGAAAATGCCCAAACTAAAGGGGAAATATAATTCTAACGTTTTATACCTTTGAAAACTGGCTGAAGTCACACATATAAGGTTGGGAGACTGTTTCCCGTTAACTCTTTGTGAGTTCTCTAATTGAGACTCCTGAAATAAATTGGTGGACAGAGACTAGCCAACAACAAGACTTAAATCTGTAATTTACATAGACGTGTCACAAAAATAAAATCAAAGGTAAAACCCTTACAACCCAGTGGGAGAAAATCATGTGAGCTCATCACTGGGAAGCAAAGAGGGGAAGTCGTGCCTATTTCAGGGAAAGAGGGATGCTCTTATAAGAAACGAATTCTCTAATGAAGACTGTGGCGTTCACTCTTTCTTCTGAAGGGCCAATGCCTACCAAATCCACTTGAATAGATAAGGGAACTTTGAGGGAATGTTCGATCATCCCCATGTTTATGAGGGACCAGGGAGTGAGAAGGTCACAGATACCTTGGTTCCAATCTGCTTGCTTAGCTTACAGTGCTCAACACATTGAAATGGAGTGTACATTGGAACATCTCTCTTTGAGCCCTGACATGGCCCAGTATTTATTCCTGGGCCCCAGCCTCTAGCTACAGGGCATCCTCCGATCATCGCAGCGCCCCTCTGGGGGACCCTGTCTTCACAGACACTGCTACTGCCCTTTGCTCTTTGTCTGCATTACTTGGGCTCTACTTGGCAACCACTTCCTTGCTGCTCTAATCTCCAATTTAAGAATATGTACTTGTTTAATTAATGTGTGTTTGCATGTGTGTTGTCTGTGTATATCTATGCCACATAAGTGTGAGTAGAGGGCAGAAGAGGCTTCGAGAGTCTGGGGAAGTAGTGTCACAGTCAGCTGACATGGGTGCTGGGAACTGAATGTAGGTCCTTTGGGAAAGGACCATTTTCTCCGAGCCATCGTACCAATCCAACTTTAAACTGCATGTGTGAATGAAAACACCTTTCACCTGTCTACTCCAATGTTTCTTTGTGTATCCTTGCATAGAGACGATTCAAATTCCAAATCAGAAGATGGGCACAGAAGCAAGATAACAAGGAGTAAGTTGAAGGCTGTAAAAACAATTCTACAATCAAATTCATCTCATGACAAGACAATCTAAAGTAGTAAAATTATTGAACTGGAGAACTTTGTAATTAATCAGAGAAAGCTAACTGACAAACAGAGGGGAAAGATTATAAAAGTCATTCTGCTAATAACTTCAATTTGAGGTAATTATCTGGAGAGGAAACAAAAAAATCATGGACACTTGAACTAATCAAGTTTTTTTTTGAGCATTTCCTTTTAATGTTAATTCAAGTTTAGTGTTTCATCCTCCTTTATACTTTAAAAAGAAAGATAAGTGTATGGTCTATATGAAAATTTCTATTGTTTTTAGATTTAGGAGGCAAAGTCTGATAGTAGATTTGCTGAGACCAAATATCTGACAAAGCAACTTAATGAATGAAGCGTTTATCTTGGTTACCAAGGCAGGAGACAATTGGTAGGAATCTGAGGTTGGTCACATTGCACCTGCAGACTGGAAGCAGAGAGATGAATAGAGATGAATATCTCACTTGCTTTCTTGTTAATATACATACGGTCCAGGACCAAGCCCATGGAATACTGTTCTCCACAGTTCAGGTCCATCTTTGTATGCTAGTTAATGTAATCCAGAATCCCTTGCCAGACATTTGACCTCTAAGTAACTCTAGATCCTCTCAAGTTGATATTTGTCATCAGACATTGTTACAGTTTTGTAGTCAACGAAGTAAAGGGAACAACATAAGTATAATTCATATACATATGAATTCAATATATATATACACATATATATATATATATATATATATATATGAGAGAGAGAGAGAGAGAGAAACTGAGAGAGACCAAAAATGAATGAAAAGGAAATTATGAAGGACTTAGAAAATAGGAAGGACAAAGAACAATGGAATAAAATTCAGGAGAAAACACCAGATTAAGAGAAAGGAGCAAGAATTTCTTAAGATTCCTTCTCTGACAAGCCCTCTCTATTCTAGAGACAAAGTCATATTCCATTTCTACTCTCTAGCTTGATTGGTGGAGTTTATACATTGAATAAGAGTATACTCACTTCTTCCTGATTTCCTGAAACTTTTAGACAACCCCAAGTCTAGGAGCCCATCTAGAAATCATTTATAGCCACCTACAAGGTTAATCTTCCCTCTTCTTCCTCCTCATACTACTTAATGAAGTGGCAGGTACTGTTGTTGCTGTTTATTCTGGTTTGTTTTGGCTCTTTGTTTTTGGGTTTTTTAAATTTTTTTTTTGTTATTGTTAGTTGGTTGGTAGGTTGGGAGTTTTGTTTTTTTGTAGATCAGAAACCTGGGTGTACTGTGAGGACTTATCTGTATAATTCATCTTTTCTTTAAAAAAAATGTAGCCCCAAGTCCCTGGATTTCAAAATATTTTGTGAGCAGTGAGTGTAATTTTATCAAAGGCCACTCTGGCCTCTAGAAAAGAGGTTACACTCCAGTATGAGTGAAAGAACCAAGAATGTGTTCCATGTTGGGTAGGAGAGTGAAGATTCTCCTCTACATAATTTGCTATAAAGCTGCAAGACCTTTCTTTAAAAGGTGGTGACAGCAGGGAACTAAGACAAACACGGACTCCTTTCAGGACTTGATACCCTGAAGGCTTTCTCTGCTCAAGCAGGTGGAAGTCACATGGAGAATTAAGAGGAAGAAGGTGGGGTCAGGGATGAGTGGCAGGCTCCAGGGATAGATAAATCTCCAGATGCTTGTGGTGTCTAAGCAGAAGTATTATCAGAACTGGAGGAGAGGACAGAAGGAAGATGAAGGAAAGGAGGTGCAGATTCAAGATGCTGTTGTTCATTGGTCAGGCGAGTCTCACCAGTGTTGGGAGCGATGCCCTTAAAACCCTCCATTATTGATGTTAATATTATAGTTAGAGCTAAATGTGACTAGGTTCATGGAAAATTCCCAGCCAACTGCAGAAGACTAATACAAATCTGGTGGTCAGAATGCCTAATGATATGACAAACTTGTGACCTTGCTGACATTCTGTTGACGTCAGCTGATTGCTTGACCACAAGAGCAGTGTTCTTGGACTGCGTAAATGTTTCCCACTTCCCCCCTCTCTCTGTTACCCCTGCTATGGTATAAATTCAGCCTTGGGAAAAAATAAAATTTGTTATCTTGATCAGACGCTTGTCTTGGTGTCCTTCTTTGCATCTCTTGTCCCCCATTCTCTCCTAGGTGGTCCCCAACCTCTGCTGACTGCCCTGTGGGCTGGGGCACACCAGGAGCCATTCTGATTCCTTTTCTGTCTTTTAGCAAAAGGGATTCCAACTCCCACTGAGTGACAAGAGCATACTAAATATTATGGGCACATAAATGTTAATATAGTAAAGTCTTATTATTCACATGTAAAATATCATATCATGGGTAGCAATGGAAATCTTTGACATTTGAATATATATTGTTATATTCAAGTATAGCCTGTTAGTTGATTAGAAGGAAACATATCATGCTTAACTATATTATCTTAGAAGGCCATTGGGGAGAGTGGCTAAAAGGAAAAGAAACACTGTGCTGACACAAATAGCCTCCACTCTAAGAAAAAAAGTGAGGAGATACTGTCTCGTGGAGAAAGCTATAGAGGAGAAGACATTACTGCCAACTCCAGAATATAATGGCTAAGACCTTGGTAACACTGTGATCCACCTAAGCTTAGATGTCATCTCATGTAAAATACAGGTGACCCTCCCCTACTAACACACAGTGTGATAACGGTAATTAACACTTCATCAAGGATTGAACAGAATTTGGGATCTTAAGAAGAACTTGACACTGAGTTCATCTGTGAGGTTTGCAAGAGAAGACGAATGTGTTGTGCACTGCAATTCTATGACAGGAGAGTTCTGGGCTTTTGTTTGCAGAGGTAAATTGCATTGAAGGGCCATGCTTCATAGACTGTTTAGGTCTGTGTTTGCTATTCCATCAGCAATGCAACATGCAAAGAGAGAATCAAGCACACACAGCCAGGGTTTTCCCCATGCTTCCTTATGGAGGCTCTTTAGGATGACTTTCCCAGTTCAGTGTGAAACAAACTGGAGAACCATCCCCAGAAATGTTCAGATACAAATTATTTACCCTCCGGGAAATCTTACAGCCTCTTTACCTAGTCATCTTCTTCCCATCACACAGGCCCTCTTCATTGCCTCTCTCACTAGAACTGCCCCTCCCTACCTCCCATTCTCACCCCGTTCATTTAAAAGGATCAGCTATGATATGGATTGAAAATTAAATGGACCACTGTGTAAGTAGCTGGAAGTTTAATGGGAGAGATGAGAAAGCTGGAAATCAATACAAGTGTATGATAAGGCATGCATGAAACAGCCTCGTCTTTCCTCCCCGAAGGATTCACTAAAGGAAGGGTGAGACTGTCTGCTTTTCTGCTTTTGGCTTTATATCAGAAAGGCCAAACCACCCAAAGCACTGGATAAGCAACTAGATCCCAATCAGTCGATAGAATCAGTGTTATAAGTAAGTGTGCAATCCTTTTTTCCAAAATAGTACAGGAATGCACGCACTGAAGGGTGTGGTCAGGTAAGTAGACTTAGACCATGATTACAACCTTGCAATGAACTGTCTATTGGCAGTTCAATAGCAAAGTCATAGTGCTCACATATCTGTAGCAATCCTGGCTCAATAGCAGTGACAATTAGACCAGAGAGAGTAGAGTTAAAATTTCACAGCCACTTTGGAGGCAACCCTGAAATTCTTTGAACAACAGTCTGTCAGTCCATGGCTTTACAGTTACATTTGTAATCTACTGTTAGCAAGAAAGGCCCAGCTTTTCAACTATCAAGCATTTGCTCTACTCCACTGTCTGCAGCCCCTCACAGGACTGGCCGTTGTTGATCTCTCTGCCTCTGATACATTGTCATCATGTGCCCATGCTTCACTGTAGCTGAGCTTCTATGACTAGCTAATTTCTACAGGTTCTTGAAATAAAAGACTAGATGGTTTGGGCTAGGACATGGCTGACACATGGTACATCTCCAAAACTGTGATGAAGGAGGAGGAGGAGGAGGAGGAGGAGGAGGAGGAGGAGGAGGAGGAGAAGGAGAAGGAGAAGGAGAAGGAGAAGAAGAAGAAGAAGAAGAAGAAGAAGAAGAAGAAGAAGAAGAAGAAGAAGAAGAAGAAGAAGAAGAAGAAGAAGAAGAAGAAGGGAGGAAGAAGAGAGGAAGGGGAAGGGGAGGGGGAGGGGGAGGAGGAGACTAAAGATTCCAACAGACATTAAAAAAAATTGGATTCAGAAAGACAGCTCAGGTGCCATCCCTACATCAGTTAGGAATGTTGCTTTCGCTGTTGGATATCACATTTTAAAGCTTTGAGAAATTCAACCATGTTCACCACTGGAGATCAAGATGGGCGGCAGAAGGGAAATGCTTGGCAGGGCCTGGAAACCATGACAAATGAGGAACAAATGAGAGAACTGGGATTGATTAGCTTTACCAAAAGAAGGGAAAGGAAAGACATGGCTACTCTCCTCAGATATTCGAAAATCTGTCAAGTGGAAAAGGTAGCTAGATTTGTTCTGCATAACCCCGGAAGGCAAACTAAGGTCAACTACTAACAAGTAAAGTGAAACAGATTTAAGCTTCCCAAAGAAATTTCCAGAGCCCATCAGGAACAACGGGAAGCAAAGGAACCCACCATGTTTTACGCAAGCAAGATGGTTCCCAGGATTCCTTCCAACTGAAGACTTTCTAGTTCTCTGTATTGTCAATGCAAATGGCTCTGGGGCCACAGGGACAACTCACATGGCAGCTCAATTCTTAGCCACAGCTTTGTGTAAAGAAAGAAGAGAAGGAGAAAGTTTCTCAAAAGCAAGAGAAGACAGAATTCAGAGAAAGGCACACTTTACGGTTGGTTTTGACTGCTGCCTCTGCTAGTCAATGAAAACAGATAACTGGAACAAAAAGGGTAATTTTATCAAAATAATAATTATCCAAAGTATTTGGAACCCTAGGAAAAGGCAGATCTTTTGAGAGCTGATAGTTCAAAAGAGCTTCAATCACGCATCTGTTTTCTTGTTTGGTTCACAATTGAGGCAATGGAAACAGAGGACTCCGTGAAATTGAATGACACTTCACATTGATAAGCATTTCTGAAACAATATGGTAGCAATTTGGGGAACACATTATACTCTCGAGCTGTGGAAGGAATGAGCAAAGAATATACCCTCTAATGCGTAATTTTTATAATAATCTTACTTGTTACAAATACAGCATTTCACAATGAAAGCCTAACTGTGTTTCGGTTCAGTAATGTGATAAGACACAGCTTGTAAAAAGAGAGAATTGAGTTTTACTCCGTTCTCCTGTTTTATTTTCCATTTATCATGTGAATTGCTTCTAAATAAGATCATGTTACATTATTAATTTGCATAATTGCTGAAATATAGCACGGGATTCCAAATAACAAGCTCCTGATCATATCGGTTCAGACGCTTCTTGACATCATTTTGAAACTGACAAAAATGGTGCCCGGTGAAGTTAAAAATACGCGTGCAAACTCTGTTGGCTTCTTGTCTTCAGATGGCAAAGAGGTGGGAGGAGGAGTATGTGGGTCAAGCAGTGATACTTAGATTCAGGTGCTGAAGAGCTTGGGAAATAAAGGATCAATAGCTGCTATAAATATTTTAGAATAACAATAACTGCTGTTGACCCAATAGGAGCTCGTGAAGGTTTTGTCTGTTTGTTGTTGTTGTTTTGGGTTTTGGGTTTTTTTGTTTTTGTTTTTGTTTCGTTAGGTTTTTTTTTTTTTCTTTTGTTCATTGACTCAAGAGTCTCTTTTTTTTTTTTTTTTTTCCCGAGCTGAGGACCGAACCCAGGGCCTTGCGCCATAGGCAAGTGCTCTACCACTGAGCTAAATCCCCAACCCCGACTCAAGAGTCTCTTAAAGAAAGATGAGAGACATCTTTGATGGAGATCTAAACATACTTGCTCAAACGTATTTCCATTTTTTTCAAATAGCACCCTATCAAATGAACTTGACAGTCTCTGGTCTCAATCAGGAGATCGTGACACCCTGTTGGAGTTCAGATCGTCAGCGAGTGCAAACATTTCAGTCAAGTCAGTCTTCCGAAACGTGAGCGAGGCAGAAAATGTGGACGGGATAAAAAAAGCGGCAAGCCAGCAGCAGCTTGCTACCAAACATGGGGCCAGAAAAAGCAGACGCTCCTCTGAAGAAATGGAGGCTGCTGGAACGCAATGCCTGCTGGCAAAATAAGACTTCTCGTCTGCCTCAGGCATCTTGATAAACAAATAAACCAGCTGATGAAGAGTATTTTTCAGCGTGCATGCGCGCGCGCACACACACACACACACACACACACACACACACACACACACACACGTGCCCACGAGCACGTGTATCACTGCATGTGTACATTATGTGTATATGATGTATGTGGAGGACAGGCGACAACCTCAGGTGTCACCCCCACCCCCTCAGCACATGCTACCAAGCCTGACTTTTTCTATATGGATTCTGAGGACCGAACTCCGAACCTGGTGTTTGTGTCACCAACATTGTACCCAGTGAGCTGTCTCCCAGCCCTTCAGTGCCTTCTTCTCACAGCACAGAGACAGTAACAGGACAATGGCAGAGGCAAAACCTATCTCCCCTCCTCCTGCCTCCTACAACCCCTTAGTCATTGTTCCACACCAAAAGCTTCGTAAGAGGAATCCAACTGAAAATATGTCTTGTTTACACAAAGTGACTCTCTAGACACTGGAAAGAGCTGTCTAACAAGCCTACATCTTCCTTCACGTTATGAACTGAGTAAGTCAGTGATCTTCACGACAAAGAAGTGTCAGGGCTGAGGGATGCTGCGTCTTTTATTTTCTGGTAATCAAGTGGCATTGATTCTACAAAACTCTCAGTATTGTTCTATTCACCCTGGCTTCAACCAGATGAAGAAACTTATTTGTCTGTTATTGGGTCAAAAGATGTTCCCCACAGCTGTTGGGAGTCTCATTGCCTGGGTGAAATAACAGAGCATATTTTACAGGAGCTTAATATAGCTGCAAGCTTGTTGCATGGCACAAGGCCAACAGCTGGATGGAATCGGTAGGTTCTAGGCCAGCTGAAACTCTGCTTTCAAGTTTTGTCTGTTACGCATACACGTATAAACACATGTGCACCCACCAGCAGCTTGGGAATGCTAAACAGTTCCAGATTTATTTTTAATATGAACTAAAATGTCTAGGGTGGCCTACAGATTTGGCAGAAACAAGCCAGCCCACTCCTTCCAAAACCACCACAGACAGGAGGTTTTGGGCCCAGCCCTGGAAATGGGCACACATGGATGGGGAAGCATGGAGTATGTTCTGTTTTCAGGCTGATGCAGGAAGAAAGGAAACACAAAGCCACTCAGGGCCAATTGCAGAATGATTACCTAGACACGCTCACCTGTGAATGAAAAGGAAGGTGCGCCCCAACACATAGAAAGCCAAAGGTAAGACAGAGGCCTAGTCAGGCCCAGGGTGAGGCCTTTGGAGATTCCAGTAGAGGACTGTAGTTACCTCTTAACCTCATTTTTACATGCATGCATGCACACACACACACACACACACACACACACACACACACACACACACCAACAAAGTACAATGTGGTGCTCCTATCAACATTCTGATGACACCCAAGAGGTTTTGTCCATAATGTATTTGTGGGGACATGTCACATCCAGTAGTCTCAGAAGCCCTTTCTGCTGGCTTTGTTTTACTCTACCCTGAGAGTTCTAGGGGGTCTAAGCTCAACATGACTACTGAGAGTGTAATTTTGTCCCTGGCCCCAGGGCTAAGTGCTTTCCTTGCTACTGAAAGCCTCCTCCATCTTCCCATGGGTCTTAGACCATTTGGGATGGCTGGTTCCCTCCTCCAGACTATTATCAGTGGGGTGCCATCCCTGTGCACTGGGGAAGGAAACATCCACGTTAGTTCTGACAGTGAGCATCTGATTGTGAAACATTGGAGAGCAGTGAAGAGCTGCCTAGGGCTGTTTGCCGATTCTAGGCAAGGACTTTACTGAGTTAGTTTGAAATCTGTGACTTCTACCTGGTGCCCCTGTGCACAAAACCTTCCTTTACACAAACTTTTAAACTGTAAAGATTTGTTGATCTTGCTTATCGTCTTTACTCTAGCTCCCAACTTAATTTAGGTACAAGTATAATTGTCATGATGCAGACCACAGTCTTAGAACATTGCCATGTAAAATACTTGTGTATTCACCATCAACCCTTGTACCACCTTTTGTAACTCTTAAGTACACCTATGTCATATCTTACAGTTTTATGCTAAGAGGCTGTTATGGTAGAGGTCATTCTCCTAGACCAGAAACCTCTTCAGGGACCAGAGCAGTGGTTTTTGCTACCCAATGTCTAGTTTAGTGTCTGTCCTGCCTAGTCAGCCCCAGAGACAATTATGAACCAATGGAGGCTTTCTTGAGATTACTTGGTGATCGATGCTTGAGGTTACTGGTAACCAGGGTTTCTTTCTCTACTAGAGACACAAAATCCAAAACCTTAATAATGCACTCTACACTCTAGACTTCAGGAAAATGGACCATATTCATTTTTTAATGCAGCTATATTTTCTATCACCTGCTTATTCTTGTTATTTATTGTATATAAGGGTTTGGCAATAGTTTTTCATCTATTTGATAAGTGAGGTTTTTGTCAGGAATATTAAATTTTAATTTATCAAGTCGAGGGGTTGGATATAAGCTCATTTTGAATTATCAGTTTTGCTCACTCAGCAAATCTTTCCAAAGACCACTGCGTGCTTTGCTGACACTGGGGATGGAAAAACAAATGTGACATGGTCTCTGACTCTAAATGACTCTAAATGGCTTTTAATATAAGGAAGAAAAAAGTCAGAGTATGCATGGAGAAATTATTCTGATGAATCTAGTCTAGATAAAGGGTATGGGGGACATAGAGAATAATGAGTGTACAGAGTCAGAGACCTTAGGCCAGGCCGATATGGTAGCTAAACACCCCCCAGAAGGTAAGAGGTAGTCAAAAGCTTGACAGGTGGACAGTCACTACACCAGAGAGTAAGAGGATGACAAGAAAAGAAAAGAATAATAAATTTGACTCAAGTACCGGGACCAGGACACTCTGAAACAAAACTCGGTTTGAAGTTCTGAAGCACAAATGAAACTCCATGCAGGAGCTTGGACAAAGGAGACCCACTTGTCCTGGGAAAGAAGCGTGGTTTTTCAGAGACCAGTGAGACGAGGTGAGATACCAAATGATAACATGCCCAGAGCGAAGGATCCATGGCGACTACAAAAGCCAGAGCAATTATAGGAGTTGCAGAGAGAATGGGCGTGTGAGAGGAAGGTAGGAAACAGAAGGGTCACCTGCAAACACAGTCAGACCCTTGCATTCATAGGCAGAACCAGAGGAGTATTCAGAAGGAAGAAGAGAAGGATAAACAGGAGGTGGCTCGGAGTTACCTCAGGAAGAGGGGCTTCTGTGGGTCACCAGCACAGGATTAGTGACTCAGGTTGGGGAAGGTCGTACAGCCTGGAAGCTAGTACATCACTTTACAAACCCCAAGAAGAAGGGCTACTGCCTCAAGCCTGTCTTTCACTTGCACACAATTCTGTGCAAACACTTCTCGTACCTTATCTGACATGTTAGATACACGGGGTAGATTTAGAATTATAGTCCTAAAAACCATAACTGAGTTTAACAATATAGACCTCTACAGTCAAGAGGGAGGAAACATGGGCAGGGAGATGGCTCAGTTAGCGTCATGCTCACTGTGTGTGTAAGCATGAGGTCACAGATGCCTAGCACCCACATGTAAAAAGAGGGATACTGTGCTGTGCAGTCAAGTCATTGTAAGCTGATTGCCTGGTTTCTGTGACCTAGCACAGTCCTTACTATTGTTTTTATCTATGAATATAAGACACACATTTAGTCCAAGGGGACCAGGCATTATGTGAGGAGGCAATTCTCTATGCATCTATTTTCCATGCCTTTCTAAATGGAGGCAATGGTGACCTTTTGCTGTAGATTATCTTTATCTGATGATATTGTTATAGTGATAAAAGGCACAAGTTGAAGACCCAGGTTGGGTAGAAGTGACTGCATTCTATCATACAGCAGTAGGGTTTCCTATAGTGACTTTCCTATCACACAACACTTTATATTGCGGGTGTCTTTGGGCCTCCCTGTCATGTGTCTCCGTGGACAGTAAGGCTTAGAAATTAATATAAATGCTAACTCTTTGACTACTTCCATTGCTGTAAATAAAAAAACACTCCCTGTCTCTGAATTGCAAGGATTCCATTCTCTTGCCAACATCCATGAAAATAGCACTTCACCTTGGTAAATGGGAGGATGGTAAAATCTCAGGGTTTCTAGTTCTTAAGATAATGTACCTCTTTTAAAATTGAAAATTCTGGAAATAAACAGTGTTCTACAAATGAAAGCTCTACAGTATGGTAGCACAGAACATAGCTGTACAAGAGTTCATCACAAACAAAATGGCTACAGTTGTAACCCTGCCTTTATCTAACCTCTAAGCATGTAAGTACTGAGGAAGGTTCCTCAAGGAAAGACAAATCCCAGTGGTTTAGCAACAATGCAATCTGTCTCCAAACTCAGTTCCTCGACTATTGCAAGTACCCACCTTCACTTGTGGTACGTCTCTCAATCACTCTGCACCTCCAAATCTATGAAGAGTTAATATAGAATTTGTCTGGCTGGTGGGGGCAGCTTCAAATCAGTCACTGCATCAACAGAATGAGAATTGGGTTTGTTTCCAAAGCAGTAAGATGTGTAGAAGTCGAAGCAACTTTAACCCACACCTTTTCATGGTTGTTCAATCAAAAGATGTTAAACTATATACGAGCTGTGTAAAGAACCATTGTGTTTATCTCTACAACAGGAGGTGGGGGAAATGATGGGGAAAACTCTTTCAAGGAGTTTATGCAAGAGGAACAAAAATATGAAGCACTACCAGGAAAGAGCCTATCAAAGGTGTGCTAGATGTGGGGAGAGATTTTATCACCAGATATAGATAGATTAGCACCTGCTGACTGAAATGGTTATCTTCATTGTCAACGTGACTGCATTCAGATCACCATGGAAACATCTGAGGGATGCATCTGAAAGTGCTTCCTGAGAGGTTTGAATGAGGATATATAGATGGCACTGTCTCATGGGCTACAGTCCTAAACTGAACAAAATGAAAGCCAGCAGAACACCAGTGTCTACCTCTCTGCTTTCCTGACTGAAGACATGGTTACAGCATTCCCAGCAGCCTCGGTCTCCTGCTACATGCCTTTTTGGCTATGATGGGTTGTGTACCCTCAAACCGTGAGCTCAAGCAAACAAGTCTTCCCCCAGTCAGTTATTTGGTCACAGTGATAATAAAAATGACAAAAACAGGAGCTAAAGGTGAAGTGTTGCAAAAGAGAGGTGAGTTTTGAAGCCATGTTTATCACTTAAATTTTAAAAGGAAGTAAGGTGACATTTCAGTCAAGACCAGTCTTGATTAGTAACTTAGAGGCACAGTGATTTAGTCAAAGAGCAACAGAGTCTGAGAGAAAGGCAACTAAGTGTAGGGTAAATTGACCTGGGACTATACACAGTTGGTCACTGACTTATCATCTGACCCATCCCCCAGCCTTTGTCTGAAAATAGGAGGACTTTGTTGACCTTTCAAAACACAATGAGCAACATAACTTCTGGGTGGATTTTAGACATGCAAGATAACTTGGAAAATGAGAGGTTAACATTGAGTTTTGATGAGCATGATGTTGAAGACGGGGGAAAACCATCAGTGGAAGATGAGGATGCTTGCATGGAGCTTAAGGATCAATAGGAAACCACTTCTAATCCTTGAGTAAAGGCGACACGATGAAAATTTTTCTGAAATGCAATCAATGAAAACTGATCAAAAGAACTCTCAGCTTACCCATGTTCGATCCCAGACTGTTTCAAGGTTAAATTTTGATCTTCGCCAATGTGAATGACAGGAATTAGCGTCTGTTAAATTGTCCTCTGGTGACAGATCAGATGTAATTTTTACCCACAGAATCTACAAGAAGTGTTTGGAAAACAAAGCAAAGGTGATTCTTTTGATATTTGAGGTGATTTTTAATTTGTTGGTTATTTTATTTTTAATATTGCTTTTGTGATGGTTAATATTGATCGTCAACTTGATATCATCTAGGATCACTCAAGAGACAAAACTTAGGTGATGTCTGCAAGGAATTTTTTTGATTGGATTGGAAAACCTACCCTAACAGTGAGCTGAGACAATCTTTGGGTTAGATTCCCTAACTTTAACAAAAGAAAAAGCAGATAGAACCCCCTACATCTCTCTCTGCTTCCTGTCTGAAGAATCGATGAGGCCAGCTATATCTAGCTCCTGCCACTGGGATTTCCCTGCCCTGACAGACTGTGTACTCTTAAACTGCAAACTAAAACAAATCTTTCTGTCCATAAGTTGCTTTTATCCAGTATTTTTCACAACTAGGTGAGAAATATAGCTCTCTTGAAATTTGTAATTTTAACTTATTTAGAGTGGTAGCTTAATTTCATCATAACTGTTTGTTATAAATTTCTTAGGAACTAATTGTAATTAGCCTGATTGTTTCCAAAGCCAGACCCTAACTCTGATTCGTTTGTAAACATATTACGTACTAAATAAAATTTTCTCATTTTGGTGTACTGTCTCATTTTCATCGCAGCCTCTTGAACATGAAGCCTCCAGAGACAGGCTTATGTTTCTAAACATCTACATCCCAGTGTGCCTGATAGTCTGAAGGCACATTATAGGCTTCACTCTTCATGACCTTACCTAAAGGACTCTTTAAGTAGAAGCAAAAACTGTTACGTGACACCCTCAACCTAACAGGCAACATAATTGTCACGAATGTGGACCACAGTGGGCTTAACATAATTCTGACCTGAAAGCCTCTTCCCTGAGGACTAGCTTCCATGTTACCAGAAAGCAGAAGGTATCATCCAGGCTTCCAAAGAAAGAAAACATCCAAGTCCTAGCCAGCTATGATGCCTATGAATCCTAATAATGACCAGCAGGCCATGATAACCCCAAGAGTACAGTATGGTACACATACCTTGGTGCTTACCAACAGCTCTACTTGGATAAGGCTCACTCGACAAGAGGGAAATTATGCCTGGCACTAGAAAGCTAGCCAGCCATTCAGGGCTAGTGAGGTCATGGATTTTGGAAAAGAATGTACAGCACCATTTTAATAAAACAGGATGGCTTCTAACTGCATTCTAAGCATTTATCCTATATCACGAATAAATGTAGCCCTTACTTCTCATCAAGAAAACTTCTCTTAGCAACACAGTGAGACCATTTGCAGAAAGCCACTGATCAAAGGAGCCTGATTGCAGTGGATATATCTACAACACAGCTTTTGTGACCAAGAGGGTTTAAAGAAAGTGCTACAATGTGCAGATGGCCAAGGACTGACTGCTCTTATAAGGAGATCCTTATACGTTTTCTTCCAGGAGAAATAGTCTTCAACTTCTCCAAGCTCATATTTAAGACATTTTCCTAAAGGAAAATATGAGTTTCTCTAGTTCTAGAGTTACTGTGTTCTGCACAAGGACATGGAGCTCAGGCTAATGTAACTTATGGATTAAAAATAAATCCAAGGCTGCTTAAGTGGGGTGAGAACTTAAAAGCAACAAATCAAGCTTTCATGACTTACCTTAATGGTGATTATTTTTTATATAGAAATACTATGTAGATTGCGCACGCACACACACACACACACACACACACACACACACACACACACACACACACACACACACACACACATACATTTATTGGTACCAGGAAGGGTAGGAAGAAATGGAAGAGGTATATTTTTCAAAGGAAGTTAGAAGAATAAATTACAGATGACCACGGATCAATTTTTCTTCACTTCTCTTAGCCCCACATCAGCCCTAAAATGAACCACTCAAATACTATACCTGCAGCTAACCGTCTCCTCATGAAAACATTCTAAATAACACATTTATTAAACTTTGATTCGAAATAAAAGGGAAGAGGGCTTATCTTCTGGGTTTTGTTATTTGTTTTGTTTTTCATAGTGAGGTCTTCTAGGTAGTGTATGCTTTCAGTCTTTCACACATCCTTAAAAATCAACATAAGCAAACGAACAAAATATGGTCAGAAAAATGTTTTCCTAAACCCACCCCTTAGGTGTTAACATGACTATGGAGGCAGAGGAAAGTGTCTGTATGGCACCCAAGTCAGCCTGAGTGGTTTATATTCAAGATGAAAAAATGACACTGGGTATCAAGTAAAAGAGCAGCCTTGAGTAAATAGAACCAAGATAGCAGAAGTAACATGAGGAAGGACAGGCTTAATTTTGTCTGGTGGTTCCAGAGTACAGTCCATTACGGTAGGGAATTCTTAGCTCCAAGAGCATGAGTGCTTGACCATATTGTCTCCAAAGTAAACAGCAGAGGACAGAGATGAGTGCTGGTAAGTAGCTGGCTTTCTTCTTTTTATTCAGTATAGGAAACCACTTACATTTGGAGTGAACCTTCCAACTACAATTAACCTCAGGCAAACAGACATATCCAAGTGTTTGTTTCCATGGTGATACTAAATCCCATCAAGTAGACAATCAAGATTAACCTTCACAAAGACTCTTACAAAATTCAAACACTGCCCTGGAAGAATGCTAACTCTGGCCTTCCTCTTCTTGCCTCCATGTTTCTCTGCCTCTTCTACCACTGACTGTCTCAACCTCCAATCTATAGTAGTTTCATTTTCTCGTAGCATTTGGTTTGCCAGGCCAAACTTCTCTTTGTCTTGTCTTCCATTATCCTTTGAAATCTAGTCCATTTCTGCCCACAGGTTCCATGATTGTCCCATGGGTAGATTTGGATGGAGTTCTTCCCTGACGTGGACACTCCACACCTGCCCTAAGGCCATACTTGCATGAAGAGTTGACTGCAGTGGTAGAATTACATCCTCTGTCCCCTGCCATAAGATCAGTCACATGTTGGTGTGATGCACTTTCCCTGGCCTCCATTTTCCTTACACAATAAGTAAAGTCTTAAGGTTCAGCTCTGAAACTCTAGTGTCCACAGTTTCTAGACTTAAACCTTTAGATACACAAGGCTCCAAGAACCTGTGTTATACTTTACCTTTCTACTTCATCCTTAGTGTTATGTCTAACGGGCTGTTTTTAGATTTCCTAAAATAATATAAAATCTAATCAAATTTGTAGCAAACTTTGATTTACCCAAAAGCATTTGTTAACCAGCCTTTGAAAACCTTGAAGCCTAATCTCTTCCATTCCCACGTTGACTCCTTCCCTCAAGAATCATTTTATGCTTAGTTCACTGAGCTGTAATTACTTCCCTGCTTTCTTCCTTGGTCCTTAACTTTCGTCTTTGTTTGTCTTTTGTAACTCATCCCATACCCTTTCTATACAGTCATGACCTAAATCCATCAGCTTCACACTCATAGCTATTCAAGTGACAGGACCCTCCTCAAAGTCAGAGAGAATATAGTGTTTGATCCTATGGTACTTCAAGGTCTTCATTTCAAAAATTTGCAAGGGCTTCTGCAAACCTAGGTGAGGCAGCTGCAAAGCATCCAGCCCAAGCCTGGGGAGTAGAATAGAAGATCCCAATGCATTCACTTGACAGGTGACCCCAAGGCCTTTGAAAATGATTGTCCATCCTCAGCCTAAAGTCTTACCGAAATACAGCAGTGTCATCAAAACCATGTTAGTGCTTGTTAGGTGATGTTACACAAGAGTATTTCCCAGGTCTCAAGGATACAGCTAAAAGATTTCTCTCTCCAGAGTGTGCACACTTTCACATGTCCTGCAGCCTCCAACCATTTCTTTATAAAATGCTCCCTTCAATCTAAATGTGCTTTGTGTCTTCTTTCCCTTTGTGTTCTCTCTCTCTCTCTCTCTCTCTCTCTCTCTCTCTCTCTCTCTCTCTCTCTCTCTCTCTCTCTCTCTCTCTCTCTTTCCGTCCCTCCCCTTTTTTTGCAGTCTTCACCCTCAGTGATTATTTTATTTCTACTCTACCAATCAACTTAGCGTATTCCTGCAAATATGTTCTCCTTGTGTTCCACCATGCAAGGCATTCTCATCCATTGAGCTTTGAGGGCCACATAGTCCTCCATGCTCCTCCATGTCTAGTGCCCTTCACACTATTACGCTAGTGATTTTTTTAACCTTGCTTATGAAGACCTACTGCTCTGTTCTTAAGTCTTCCACAGCCCAGCTCGACTGTTAAAAAAAAAACCATCTCCAAATGCTATAGAAGGAAAATATTCTTAAGAATTAACATTTCTGGTCTCATATTGGACCTCAGTTGGGGGTCACCACAGCATGAGCAGCTGTATTGAAGTGTCACAGTGTTAGGAAGATTGACAATGACTGCGTTAAGGAGTGGTCCTCTATGGCTTTTGCTTCCGTTCCTGCCTCCGGGTTCTTGCCTTGAATTCCTGCCCTAGCTTCCCTCAACCAAGAACTCTGATAAGGAAAAATAAAATACACCCTTTCCTCCTTAAGTTGCCTCTGGCTCTGATCTTTGTCATAGCAATAGAAAGTAAACCAGGACCGCTACAGAGACAGGAGAATGTGATGTCTTTCTTCACTTGTCATAAAGGTCATGGCTGACGTTCTTATTTATAACAAGAGACAAAGTAGCAAGAGAAAAAGATGTAGTAAATTAGTTTGATCAAAATGAATTCTTCATTTTATATGAAGGAAGACACTTTAGATTGGAGAATCCAGACCCGGGTGTCTCTGCAGGCCTTTGATGATGACACTGTCTAGAAATGTGGTTATACGCAGGACGTACAAGTACTATTTAATAGTAATAGACTACAGAGGGCAAAATCAGTAAGGCCATCTAGTCCAGTTGTTTCTGGCCTCTCTATGTAGCTTGCCTTCCTTATGGATATGGGCTGAACCACTCTACAGAGAATTCTCAAGAGAGAAGAGAGGAAAGTGGGATTTCTGGGTTTTGTCACATACTTTGGGGAAGTGGGATTCTAGTGACTACAACTTGGCTTAGAAAAGAATAATTCTGGCTCCTATGACCATTTGGGGGTAAGAAAGGGAGGTAGAGGATGTGAGGAGAGCAGCAGGTCAGAGAGCAAACCCTCCAAAAGCCCTCCAGGCTCCAGTTGACAATAACCATTGTCAAAGCACCATCTTTAGGTAAACATTGTCAAAGCCCCCTTACCGCTGGAAAAGGAGCATCAAGGGCAAACTGTCGGATGCTGCACTAGACTAGAAAATATCCTGCAAGGAAAGCTGGAGACAAAAGCAGAGAGGAGAAGACCCTCAAAGAGCTCTGACATTACTGCTATTTTAATGAATGGACAGGAATTTGGCAGAAGCCTTCAGTTGAAAGAGACAAGAAAATTCTATGGGATGGCATAACAGCAGATCTTGCCCTACAACGCTGTGTCCATTCATCCAGTCTGTAAAAATCTATCAAACATACAGCAGCACCATGAAGATATGGCACAACTGAGGTTAATGAATTCTGAAGGAAAGTCAAGAAGCTGATGAAAAAGTGCTATCTGGAAAAGCAGAGAGCAAACAATTCCTCTTTCTGTTCCTCTTTTCTGTGTAACACAGAACATTCTCCGATCTCTGAGTTTTTAGTTACTCCCCTTTTGTATTTGGGGAACAATGACTTTATTCAGAAGGAATTTTCAACCACGTGCACACATAGATGTAGCGGATACTCTCAGCAGCCAGTGTAACTGGAGGGCCCCGTGCTGGGTGTGTTCTACAGCTGAACTGCATGTTGGAAACAGAAACAAAATCAGGTCTAGGAGGCAGGGCTGGTTCATACGTACCACAAAGCTAGTTCTCGTGGTCTGCAGACCTCCCAGCTGCCCTAAGAAGTTCAAACGCATGTGAAACTCATCCCACGTCCCAAGAGTAAGCCAGTAACACTAGGTTACAAAACAGATGTGGTTAAAGGTAATATCACATCACATTAAAATGTGCTCAAGGTTACAGAATGCAGTGTTTGCATCTCAGTCAGAAGTCATTTGATTTGGGGCAGAAGTCTCATACTGCCCTCTGTGGCCTTTGCTCACAACACGTTCTGTGATCCTCCACTAATTTTACACTGTCCTTCCTTGAATATGCTTGGCCCGTGCTACAGGAGCCCATGGTCTCTGCCTGGTTTGCCTCCACTCACTTTTTCCTTCTAGTTCAAACACCAGTCTTTGCTGACTCACTCAGCATCTCCTAGAATTCCCAACACAATCAGCACTTACCATGTTTATTGAAATTGTATCCACTAGGCATGAAGATCTTAATTCAATGACCACGCTGCTTCGTTTTTGTACCTTGGCCTTTGGCACCATATCTGAAACATGGTAGGCTCTCATTAAATGTGTGCAGGATAAATGAATGCATTTAATTATGCCAGTGTTCCGAATGAAGTATGGAGTGTCAACACTACCTCTCTCCAAGGCTTCTTCTAGCCTTGATATATTAGGATTCCGCAAAGACCCCTCAATGTTACAGAGACAGGAACTTAACATCTATAGATTGAAAAAGGACACAGATGTTGAGCACAGCAGTCTAAACTGATATCACTGAATCACTTTCTGCTGTTGTTTCAGACTTCTTCCTTTCTGCTTTACTCCCAAGTCATTTTTTTTCTTAAGTATTCCTGACTTCAATGAGAAACCCATCTTTCTCAAGTGATATTTCCGATGAAAATTAGCTTTGGGCTGGTGAAACAGCTCAGTGAAGACCTGCCACCAAACTTAAGGACCTGAGTTCGATCCCCAGGATCCACAGGGCAAAAGAAGAAAATGGACTCCTTCAAGGTATCCATTGATTTCTACCTACACTCCCTGACCTGTATGCTCACCCACACATAATAAATAAATACATGTTTAAAAATTATTCTGTGTCTGGCATATCCCTCAGAAACCAACCCATTATGATGGCTAATATTAACTGTCAACTTAATAGGATCTAGAATCACTTAGAAATCCAGCTTCTGGGGATATTTGTGAGGGGATGTCTAGGTTGAGTTCACTGTGGTTGTAAGAACCATCCTAGATATGGGTGGCACCATTGCCTAGACTTGGGTATTGAACCGTAAATTGAAAGTGAATCGAGGTGACTATAAACATTCTTTCTCTCTGTCTTGATTGACATGATGTAATAAGATGATTTACAGTCCTGCCACCATGCCTTCCCGACACGGTGGTCTACCTCTTCCACTGTTAGCCCCAATAAAAATCCTCTTCCTTGGGTGGCATTTGTCTTACCTTTGGTTACAGCAGCCAGAGAAGCTGCTATTATAGCAGTAGTGACCTAGGTCAGGCATTGAGTAATTCAGACTTGAATATGGTATGTCCAAGCTAGAGATGTGTGCTGTGGAGAAAAATGAGAGACAGATAAATCAGACTCAAATAGATATGGATCTCATTTGGGGTCAACTATTACCTTACACTGTGTCCTTGACCCTTAGACCCTTGGTTATGTCTAAGTCTTCTTAGCAAAATGAGGCCATTACTTGTTTCTTTCCTTGGTTTGGTTTTAAGGAGTGTATGAAATCATAAGCCAAGTTCTTAGTATAACATAGACACTTTTAGCATCTGTGAACATTCAATAAGTGACACGTACATTTTGGCATACCATCGTCTAGCCCAATTTTTTTTTTAAAGATTTATTTATTTATTTTATGTACAGCATTCTGCCTGCATATGTGACTGCAGGCCAGAAGAGGGCACCAGATCTCATTACAGGTGGTTGTGAGCCACCATGTGGTTGCTGGGAATTGAACTCATGACCTCTGGAAGAGCAGTCAGTGCTCTTAACCACTGAGCCATCTCTCCAGCCCTAGCCTAATTCTTTGTGTTAAACATGAGCCAACTGAATAGCACCAACTCATGGAAATTGTCCTCACCTCACACAGCTCATCAGTGGATGGATCTAGAGTCCCTCAGCAGGCTTCATTTCCGGTTCTCAAAGGTTCTAGGAAAGTTCTGCCTAGGTCAAGCCTTCCATCTCAGATCATCTCCAAGTGTGAGATTCTACAGTGAGCTTTGGTGGCACGCTATCCTAGACCACAAGGAGAGGGGTCACAGTACATTTATCCCATGGACCATTTAGGGAAACTGAGAATTGCAGGGTATCGCCAGTTCCTTGTCACCTCCACACAAGCTCATTCTGATTCAGAACATTCTCTGAATCCCAACTCTTTCAACATGAACACGGTGACGCTTACCTTTCTCATCACTTCCACAGGTTTTCTGACTATGCTCTTGGACCACTAAAGGCCAGAGACAACAAGTTTCGTTTGTTGGCATCTGTACATCTTATTTGAAGAAAGGTTCTTTGAAAATATCAGACCCTGATATACAGAGCTCATTCTGGATTCTCAGTAGGCTCCTATATCAGTCAGAGAAGAAACAACTTAAATATGAGGGGTTTCTTTGTGTCACTGTTCTCTAGATCCATCCAACGATGAGCTGGATGAGGTGAGGCAAACCATAGCTCTTGGTGGGGAAGCCACAGCTACAAGTGATTAAAGCAGATGGTCTGACCACGTCCATAGTCAGGAAACATTGAGAGATGAATGCTAGTGCTCAGTTTGCTTTCTTGTTCTTTACTCAGTCCAGAGCTCCACCCATGGAATGTTACACACACTCCTGGCACATATGGAAGTCCAGCATAGCATGAGGAAAATGACTCAGCATGTAAGAATGTTTACTGCTCAAACATGAAGACCTGAGCCCCAACATGGGAGTAAGTAGATAGGATCCCTGGGTATCATCAGCAACCAATTAGCTCCAGGTTCAGAGAAAACATCTCTGTCTTGGGAGAAAAGGTAATAGAGCAGGACATGCGATACATACTTCTAGGTGAGGCAGGCAAATGCACCCATACACAGAAGTGTACACATATACCACATTACATTTAACACACTGGAGCATGTGCACACACACACACACATGCACACACACACACATGCACACACATATGCACACAAGATCCTTAGTAGAGAACTCCATACATATAGAAAATAGATCAGCAATTGTTTCAGGATAGGAATGGAGAGTAACAGCTAAGTGTATGGAATTTCATTTAGAAGTGATGAAAATGTTCTGTAATTTACCACAGTGACAAAGCTGTTAATGCAAAGCAATGAATTCTATACCCAACTGTTCTTTTAAAGATTTGTTTGCTCTAATTTTTATGAATATGAATGTTTTGGTAGATTCCCCTGGAAGCCAGAAGAGGGTGACAGATCCCCTGAAACTGGAGTTTCAGATGGCTCTAAGCTGCCATGAAGATGAGAGGAACTGAATCCAGGTCCACTGAAAGAGTATCAAGTGTTGTTAACACTTATCCATCTCTCTAGCACTGAATTTAATACCTTAATCTGTAATTTTACAGGATGTGAATTATATCTTAATAAAGCTATATTTAAAATAAACCTGGCCCCACTATCAGGGATTTCACAGAATGAGTGCCATTCCTTTGTTCATAATCTCAACATGTGGATAGCAATGGCGGGAATGTGGATGGTACCATTGCTGAAAACGCATCTCAAACCAGGAGCAGAGAGAAGGTGGACAGAGCCGCATTATTCCTATTATAGAAACCATCTTGCAAGAAATACCAATTTGTAGAATAACTACAAATCCCAGCTTCCTAAGGTCTTCCTACAAGACAGCCCTTTAGAAGTTCTACCATCCCCAATTGCATCACTGTGGGGATTAAGCTTCTACCACATGACCCTTGGGGGAGGACAACTAAACCATGTAGAAACTCTTGCCTCTATCCCAGTTATGCCTTGGGAATGCACCTGCTCTGGGGAAAATACTGGTACTTCAATCCCAGCATATCCAGAAATGAACTCACCATTAAGCCATAAGCAGGGCATTGTGTCAAATTCTGCCCTCTCTCCACAATACTACTGGTAAGCTATCATTGAGTATTATCAACAACATGTCAAGCATGTAAACTTCTGCTCATGTTTCCTATTACCAGAATCTCCAAAGGGAACTGCTAGTCCAGACAATGCAGATTATTTCAAAGGTCCCCTCCATCTATAACCATAAACACCCAGATAACCCATTTCCCCCTTCTCCTCTCCTCCCTCTCCCCTTTTCCCCCTTCCCCCTCCCCTCCCCTTCCCCCTCTCTCTGTCCATAACATCTAGCTTTGGGTTTCTGCAGTCACTCCTAGCTTTTGCCAGAGGAAGAGTTCCTGATCTGGACAAGATGGTGATCTATAAGTATAGCAGAATATCATTCAGGAATAATTTCACTGACTTTTTTTAAGACTAGTCCCATTCGGTTCTACCCTAGGTCTCTAAGGCCATCCAAGCAGTGTAGGGCTGCACTCCCTAATGGGGCATGGACCTCAAGTTATGTCAGACATTGGTTGGCCACTTTCCTAAATAAGTTCAGCATCACCATTGCCCCAGCACATCTTGAGGGCAAGCCAACTGTCAGTCAAAGGTTCTGGTACCTATCTACACAGAGCTATGAAGCAATGTGGAAAGCCTAGTCTCATTAATGGAGGTCATGAACCTCACTAATATGGTAACTGGAGAGGAAAGAAAATAGGCTTCTTAAAAAAAAACTAGTCCATTTAAATTTAATTTTTAATTATATATATAATTACAAGCTTCATACAAAATGCACATTCTAAGTGTACTCAATTTAATTTCAATTTCACAACAAAGGCGTCCAACGTAGTTAAATGATCATAAAGCATTTCTTCTTTGATAATATCTCAGAGACTGTAGAGCAAACTTCAAGGAAGAAAGAAAATTCCCTTTATTGATTTCTGTCATGTGTGTGCTTTAAGAGGCAGGAGTGACTGACACCAAGGGGCAGTGAATTAACATTTTGGGGGGACAATGAGGGATCTTTCATGGACAGAGTACTGAGTTACTTATTACAGTATTGAATTTCTAAGCACATTGCTCCTTGGTGAATTCTGGCTTTTAATGTATTGACTTTCTGCTTGGGCCAGAGCTGGAAGAATTCCACTTCACCTAGCACCATACCAAGTTACCCCTGCTTTATACAATGCTACACTGCAAAACTCCCAATGAGAGGGCCAGAAGGGCAGAGAGCACCTCCTTGTCAGATATGTCTACTAGGAATGGACTCTTCAAACAGAAAAGAGACTATGGTAGCGCTCTGCAATTATAAAATATAGTTTAATGAAGATGATAGGGCATGTTTTGTGAAAACCAAGCTAATGTGTTTGCAGATAAGGCTAGCCGACAGGATATCTGGTGGGGACAGGTAGGTTTGTGAATTGGGACAGATTTATTGAGTGAAAATTTTGGCTCTGACTTTGTTTATCAAATTTGCAGAGGTCAATACTTGACTCCAAAGAGTCGAGTTTCCTTGACTACAAAAAGATTATGACAAATGTGACCAGTACAGTTCTATGGGATGTGACAACCTAGCTCACATGATGTGTCTATCAAGAATTGGACTCCTAGTACTTGCTAAAGAGCATACATATGTGTCTTCTAGAGTCACACCGGTTTGAGACAATTAAATATTTGAAAATGTGCATGCAACAATTATAGGGTTTCAGAGGAGCTGGGGAACTTTTCTGCCCCTCTCCCCCTATTTCCACTTCCCGTCTTATGCAGGATGAGAGTGAACTAGCCAAGCTCTCTAACAACACGGATGCAAACATCAGTGCCTCACATATTAAGTAGCAGTACTAAGTGTCTCCCACATCTGATAAGTCATAGGTAGAAAGAGGAGCATTTCAATTAAAGTTTGATTTACTGTTAGCAAAATTCACAAAGACAGATGTTGTATACATGTTGCAGTCACAGGAAAATCTAACAGGATCAAGAGCATGAACATTGGGAAGTCACTCTTAAGTAGTGAACATTTATGAAGGACAATCACCCATATCATTGAGGAAAGTGACTTCCACGTGACCCATATGACTATCACACAGTCTTGCATTTACATAAATGAATGTTAGCCCTCCATATTTAAAAACTTAAATAAAATATGGCTTTGTTTTCGAGTTATTGTAAGCAGTGATGAAGCTAAAGAAAGTTAAAAGGTCAGGGTGGTTTTACATTCATCTTCTAATGAGGCTTTGTAGGTTGAAGTTGGCCATGGTGTGGTAATTTAATAGTAGTTCCTCTTATTTTGGGTGATGGTTTTTAATTTAATGACCTTTACTTAGTGTTTTGCCTTAATATCCCCTTCAGATATAATGTGCACAATGGATAACCTTTTTTTAATTTTTTTATCCTTGCATTTATTTTTAGACTGAGAAATTTACCTGCAGAAATTTTTCCTGAAGTCCTGGTCAGCCAAACTGCTGTTTAAGCAATAATGATTGCGGTTGAATTCTTCATTCAGTGTTACCATGCTGAATATATTTTGCAAACACTTAATCCCCTATTTTTATGTTAAGAAGTTGGTCACACCAAATGTAAGTATTGACCGACAGCTCCCATTAAATAAACAAGAGATGATACACACATCATATCACTGCACTGTGAAAAAATTTCTCCTTAAAATTCTAAGCTATTGATGGTCGCTAAATGGAAAACTTATAAAGGCAGGCAACTTTACCCACACACCATCCCACAGATCCCAGTTAACACTAGCTAAAGAGAGGTAGCCATACTGTAAGTGCCCACTGATGTGAGAGAAAAGGGTGTGCCATACACCTAGGAAGGGTTTCTGTCAAGGCATCTAACCTGAAGCTCACCATAGCTCATGAGCTCCAGTTTCCAAAGATACAGACTGAGGGAGGCGGAAGAGGATGCCACAGCCAAGAAATACAAGATATGGCGGGTTAGGACTTAATCAGAAGTCGTGAAGAAGAATACTTCTTTAAAGCAAATGAATTTCCCTGTGGTTTGAAATATAATTTCCATTTTTAAAGTATTAAAAGGTGAAACCAAGGTAGATTTCTGCAAGATGGATAAGATATGAAAACTTATAAACATTAGAGAGTCCTGAGATTGAATATCTATAAAACCTAGAAGAGAAGCCCAAGCTGGCAGTTCCTGACATCATACATGACATTCTACCCTGGTGTGTGACGATAGAGCCCCCACCAGCGAGAAGAACCTTTAGTCTACAGCCTGATGAGAGTGAAATTCTTAGCTCTCAGAACCATGAGCCAAATGAACCTTTCTGCTACACCAGCAACCCGGTCTCAGTATCCAGCTACAGCAACAGAAAACAAAGTAAGAGAATGTTGTTCCTCCAACTGCCAAGTTTAAAACTGGGCTGATGGTAGACGTACAGATACTAATAGACATTTCAGCCAGAGACAATGTGATGTCTCGGCTCCTACGGACACTTACTGCTAAGCATGACATCCCGACTCTACTCCCAGGGCCCATGTAGTAGAAGGAGAGAACTGTCTTCCACAGGTAGTCGTCTGATCTCCATACATAGCAACACTAAATAAAGGTAACTTTGAAAAGCTCCATCTAGATGCGCTATGTGGACTTTGTCTCAGTTCTGATTTGAATGGTACTATCTAGCAAGGAAATTGGAGTAATGACTGAAAATGTAATTAGATTAAAGTATTATGTTTTCGGTTTGATGATATTTTATGCTGGGTCATGAAAAGGACTCCTTATCATTTTATGAATACTTTCATATGAATTTCTTCAGAGATGCAAAAGAAACTAGATCAGGACCTGCAGCTCCGCGTTCTCAGTTCCATAAAAGGCAAGGGACGAGGACACTTGTCTCGGTGGCTTCTTACTACTGAGTGAGTTCAAGGCCAGCCTGGGCAACTTAGTGAGATCCTGTCTCAGAATTAAAAAGTAAAAGGTGTACTGGGGACTTGGATCAGTGCAGCACTTGTCTCGCGTACAGGAGGCCCTGAGTTCGATCACTGGTGAAAGGAGGGGACTTGAGAGAGTACAAAGAAACAATCTTTTTCCTGTATTGAATCTGTACGTTGGAAATTTGGAAACTTTTCATAATAAAAATAAATAAGACTGAAAAAAAAAACCAGTAACTGGGACATGTGTCCCCTCTTACTCTGTCCCTCCCACAAGGCACAGTTCTTCAGATCTAAACAACTATTCCTATAGCTATACCAAAGGCATATTTTGTATATATATATATCCATGCAAACACATATCCAGTACGTGTGGCCACAGAGATGAAAGAGAGAAGCCTCACACATTTTGGAAACATTCCTGGCTCTACTGTTTGCCCGTCCAATACGTCCCGTATTCCACAGGGAGATAAATGGCTCATCCACAAGATGTCAGAAGAAATTGCTCTCTTCTGCAGTCACTTCCAACTTCCACTCAGTAAAAAAATCCAAGTGAGCGTTAAAAAGGAAATGTCTGGTGACAAGGTCAGGCAAGACAGATGAGAAATATGGCTTGTGATGAAAAAGTAACAGGTGCATGCTTTATTGGTATGATAAATGTAGAAAAACCAGATGTGGAATCCCATATAACACCATGTTAAACGTTTTAAAGCATATCTTTCCCCCAAAGAAGTTCCATGCTTTCCTTCCCCACCCCCACGCCCTCCGCTCTTATTCCTGTCATTCTGACTGCAGCTTTGGCAAGCCTCTTAGGGACCAGAACAAAAGAGTTTATGGAGATTCTATTTTTACATGAAAAGAATAAAATCCTGTAGTGGGACCCATGTTTAAGCCAGAAAGCCTCTTTATTTTAAGGGTATGAAGAAGCAAAATTCTGACAAATGCCACACGGTGTTTCTCTGTGGGCCACGAGCATGTGTGGGCCATCTAACAGGCGCCGTGCTAAAGAAGGATTCATGCTACCCAGCCTCACAATAATGAAAGAAACAGGATGGAGAACCACAGGAGTTGAGACGGGAGATCTTTATTAATTTCCGTTGGTTTTTGTACCTGTGCTCAGCTCCTAGAAAACCTTAGTAACATGAAGGGTTAAATTATCATTCTTTCTACAAATATATACACATGATACAATAATATGTTATACAAGAGAAATGTGAACAATTTCGTTAATAAAGTGAAAATAATATTTATAAAAAGGTTCAGCAAAATGCACATGGAGACCTCAGTCTCCTTATGAAGTTCCGAGTTCAGAATCATGAGGCGTGAGATCCTCTAGGGCAAAACATTGATTTCTAGCCACATTTTTGCCTCTGAAGAACATGGCACATTAATACTCACAACAGCCTAAAATAAATGATCAGATTAAGAAGAAGGAAGAGATATTAGGTCTCCTCCAAAGATGGACTTGAGGAAATGACATCATAGTCTTTCCTGCCTCCCATCCTCAACATTGCTGCTCTCTAATCCTTCATCCAGTGCTCTCAGCAGGTCTACCCAGGGACACACTGCCAAGGTATCTCTTCTTCTGCATGTTATAAAGCTTCACTAGCTCCCTACTGGCTCCTTGCATGTCATATTGAGTAGATCCAGGTGTTGGGTTAAACACCAGCCTTGCCCTGGTCGCAAAAGCAGATGCTAGTGAGGATGTGGAGAAATAGGAACACTCCTCCATGGCTGGTTGATTGCATATATATATTACAACCACTCTGGAAATCAATCTGGATGTTCCCCAGAAAATGGGAACTAGATCTACCTGAAGACCCAGCTATACTGCTCCTGGGCATATACCCAAAAAATGCTCCATCATGTAACAAGGACACATGCTCCACTATCTTCATAGCGGCCTTATTTATAATAACCAGAGGCTGAAAACAACCCAAAGTCCCTCTACAGAGAAATGGATAAGAAAAATGTGGTTCATATATGCAGCAATTAAAAACAATAACTTCATGAAATTCACAGGCTAATGGAGGGAACTACAAAATATCATCCTTAGTGAAGTAACCCAGACACAAAAGAGCACACATGGTATGTACTAATAAGTGGATGCTAGCCCAAAAGCTCACAGTGCTTATGATACAACTTATAGACCATATGGAGTGGAGAAAAAAGGAAGACCAGGATGTGGATGTTTCAGTCCTGCATTGAGAACTGAACAGGACAACTATGGGAGTTGGAAGGAGAGGGGGACAAGGGATGGAGAAAGGAGGGAGAGTAAATAAGGGGGTAGTATCAGAAACTTGAGGAGATGTGAGAGAGGTACAGGGGGCCAGGGATTCAAACAAAAATATGTAGCAGGGAAGATGAGGCACTGGGGATGGCCACAGGATGGTCCCAGACACCAAAGAAATGTGAGGCTCCCTGGACCCAACAGGATTGACTTTAGCTGTAATGAGCAGAGAATGGGGAGATAGAACCTGTGGAGATCACCTCCCATAGATAGGCAGGGCCCCTGGTCGACAATGGGCCACCTACCCATCTCAAAGATTTTTAACCCAAAAATGTTCCTGTCCAAAGGAAGAACAGGGACAGAAATGGAACAGAGACTAAAGGAAGAGCCAACTAGGGACTGCCCCACCTAGGGACCCTTCATGTCTGCAGACACCGAACCCTGAAACTGTCGCCATGGTCAAGAGGTGCTTGCTGACAGGAACCTAGTGTGTCTGTTCCTTGGGAGGTCAGACCAGCAACTGACCAGTGCAGATGCGGACGCTTGGAGCCAGCCATCAGACTGAGCTCAGGGAACCTGGTGGGGTAGAAGGACTGGAGGAGCAGAGAGGGATGCAACCCCATTGGAAGAGCATCATTGGCGGGCCTGACTACCCAGTTCTCCCAAAGTCTAGACCACCAGTCAAGGAGTGTACCTGAGGGATCCATGGCTCCAGATACATATGTAGCAGAGGATGGCCTTGCCTGACAGCAACAGGAGGGGAGGAACTTGGTCCCAGGGAGGTTTGATGCCCAAGAGTAGGGGGATGCTAGAGTGTTGGGGCAGGATTGTGTGGATAGGTGGGAGAGCACCCTCATACAGGCAAAGGGAAGGGGGGATGGGGGATGGGCAGTTGGTGGAGGGGTAACCAGGAAGTGTGAAATCATTTGATATATAAACGAATAGAATGGTTAATAAAAAAGAAAGAAAGAAAGAAAGAAAGAAAGTATAAAGTTGCCACCTCGTATCACATGACCCAATTCCTCAACATAAGCAAATCAACCAGTCTCCTCTCTTCTCCTCCTAACCCCTACCACCCCTCCCCTCCTCTTTCTCTCCCACAGAGTTGGTTTCATTTTTTTTCTGGAGAACTTGGCTAATGCATGTGTATCACTGTAGGTGACTATTAATGTCTGTCATTCCACCATTTCCCCATTCCACCTTTCAAGTCAGAGGGAGCGTGTGTCTGAAACACCGTCTCCGATCAATCATCTGGACCTCCTATAACATCTGCGAGTGTTATAGATAGGCAGGGCCCCTGGTCGACAATGGGCTACCTACCCATCTCAAAGATTTTTAACCCAAAAATGTTCCTGTCCAAAGGAAGAACAGGGACAGAAATGGAACAGAGACTAAAGGAAGAGCCAACTAGGGACTGCCCCACCTAGGGACCCTTTATGTCTGCAGACACCGAACCCTGAAACTGTCGCCATGGTCAAGAGGTGCTTGCTGACAGGAACCTAGTGTGTCTGTTCCTTGGGAGGTCAGACCAGCAACTGACCAGTGCAGATGCGGACGCTTGGAGCCAGCCATCAGACTGAGCTCCTATCAGACTGAGAATCTATCAGCTTGTAAATCAGCCTGGATGTCCTGAGCAGGCTTCACACGACCCCAAGGCGTCAAGCTGCCTTGGCAGAGAGTGGGCCTCACAGGCCTGTCCTCCATCACCACTGCAGATTTCGCTACACCTCTTACCCGCGTCAATTAACTAACACCCCTTACTTGAATCCCCTCTATAGGCCCTACAGGATTCAAACTCAAATTCACCCTCAGGATAGAAGTCTTGCAATTGTTCACTTTGATATCCCTCTCCTTACCACCCCTCCATGTGGTACAAATGATCTCTGCTGACTGAGGCTTACCAAAAAAATAAAAAATAAAAAAAGATAAAAATCCTGGGCAGATTACTTCAATATATGCTTGTGTATATGCTCAACATATGCACTTCACAGACGCCCCTGGAGCCTGACGATCTTCGATTCCTATCTTTAAGGGGGCAAAATTGAGCTGACCATACTAATGTTGGGGAAATCCTGCAATATTAAATTTTTAAAAGACCCTGCTAGGATGCGTTTTCTTCAAGACCACCAAACATGTGCTTGATTTTGTGTGTTTGTCATATTTGTCAGTACTGATAGACTGAGAATCTATCAGCTTGTAAATCAGCCTGGATGTCCTGAGCAGGCTTCACATGACCCCAAGGCGTCAAGCTGCCTTGGCAGAGAGTGGGCCTCACAGGCCTGTCAGGCAGATGTGATTGCACCAGTTTGTGCCCTGACACAGAAACCGTCACAAGGGTGGAGGCCCAGCCTCAGCCTCTGATTCTGAGGAGGCAAGTGCAGCCGGGCAGGCCCCACAAGCTCTCACATGTGAGTAGAAGAAAGACAACAGAAGCTGAGACCGGCCCGCACAATACTGCCCCATTCTCCAAAATGATACTACTCGAAACCTGCAGAACCTCCTTACTTTAATTCCCCCAACAAATTGCCCGCAGTGAAACTGCTTATTGTAGCAAGCTACTTAAGGGCTCCAACGCTCCTCCTAATGACAGAGTAAAGCCCCACGCTTCTCGCTTCTTGGGCTGATAGTCAGACTCTGCTTTCTTCCCTGACAGAATTGCGAATTTTCTTTCCTCGCCCCGATTCTATAACCCGTATTCAAGACTCGCTTCTTCTCCAAGAAGCTCTTCAGTTATTCAGGTCAATGTTGTTGCTTTGTCTCTGGAAATCTGCTTCATTTATATCATAAAGAGCATATAATTGCACACTGTCACACTGTATTTAACTGATTAATGTATGTGTGCGTCTTAATAACATCTAAATCACAAACCCCTTGAGGGCAAGGATCTCTAGTCAAAAGAATATGGTATTAAGAATCAACCTAGCCCATTCTGCCTCTTATTTATGTGATATCCTTGGGCAATTTACTTAAGACGTGTTTTAGTTACATGGAAATATCAGATATATCCTGAAGATAGAGTTTCTGAGGGTTGAGCCGCTTTCTTTTTTTTTTTTTGTACTTTAATAATCAAAAAAGTTATGCAATTTTGTGATATTTTGGTGTTAATGGTATTTTGAGAAATTTGCTAATACCATCTCCCTCATATAGATACCCAACTGCGTAGAGTTGTATAATCATACATGTGTCTAATGAGTGCACTTACTGCTTTATATAAAATGTAAGCAGTCCACCTGGAAGCCGGTGTTTAAGGAGTCAAATGGGGGCTGGAGAGATCACTCAGTGATGACTGGAACTACATTGCCGTTCTTTCAGAGGACCTGGGTTTGTTTGCAACACTCCCGTGAGGCAGCTCACAAGGACCTGTAACTCCAGTCCTAGTGCTCAGTACCCTCTCCTGGCTTTCTGCAGGCGCTGAACTCACATGCACAATGCTACTTCAGAGGCCAAATAATGCTTCACTCGGGCAAATGATTATTTTTTAGACTTGGCTGCGTGTTCTTCTGCTTTTCTGGCTTTAGTAGCTTGAAACCCTCTCAGACATCATCAGTTAATTTATAAAGGTTAGAAGCTAATGCCTTAAAGAGAGGGTCCCTGATAAATATTCAATGTGTAAACAAATAGACGAATTCAGAGGGAAAAAATAATTTATTGCAGTTATCTTCAATGCTATAAAAACCATAAAAATGACAGGTGGGCTAAAAAAACATCTCAGGTAGCTTGCAGAATGTAAAGTGCCAAAGTCAAATGATGGGAGAAACGAACATAATATGCATCTGGTACCAAGGAAACCGGGATCGTTGCTGGAAATAGAGAATTAAATTGTCACTGCTCTCACTTCCGAGAGAGAGCAATGGGAGATTATATGTTACATTCAAAATAGAAAATTGTGTCGGTGGCGCAGGGTGCCCTTTGGGGGAACGGCTGACAAAGCTCGGTGTCATTGTGGCTTTCATCTCCAGACTCAGTTAAAGGTCAAGAACATCCAGCTTGTGTTCAACAAGGACTCTCACAATGGGACCGGATGCTCCCACAGACGGAGCCTATAGCTTCCGCAACAATCTCATCAGGAATCCCTCTTGCGCCATTCTTCACATCAAACACAAAGTTGAAAATGGCAGCCGCGCGGCCCCGGAGTCGGCGTCTGATCTCATTCAATTAACGGGAAACAGAAACGAGACCTCGTGTCTGAGGCACCCGCAAGAAGACAGATGTGCAGGAAAAGACCATGAGGGTTCTGAAGACGGGACTATACAAAGACAGAAGTCCTAAAGCCCCCGCACAGGGAAAGCTTCCAGTAAAATAAAGACTGCTGGTGGGCAAAGGACCAAATACTGTGAGGAAAAATGGGTCCAGTATAGTCAGCTCGCCACGGAAAATCTGTCTGTAAACAAAGACAAAATATAAGGCAAATCTCTTTAATTATAAATATTGGTCCAGGGGCCGGACTGTTGGACCAACAGTTAAGAGTGCTTGGCGCTCTTCCAGTTCTACCTGAGCTCAGTTCCTAACCACCCAAGGTAAGCATCTCTGAACTGCTTGTAACTCCAACTCCAGTCAACCAGACACCCTCTCCTTGCCTCTGATCGCACCGGCAGATACATGGCATGTACACACAGAGACACACAGACACACAAACATACAATACACGCATGCACACAAAAGGAAATCACTTTTAAGAAATAAAGACTCAGAGACTCGTAGGAAGCCAAGGCTCCTAGCAGAGAGGAGACCAGGGATGCCGCCTCAGACTGACCCAGGGAAAGCAGAAACATGGATTTTCTGCCTTGCAAAAGATGCTGCTGCCAAGATCCCCAGGAGCTTCCCTGTGGGGACCACCAGCAGAAAGCCATAGATTTTTATAGCCATCTGGTTACATACTGACTTTATATTTGAATTTAGTGCGCCCATGCTGAGTGCCAAGCACCATGCTGGCCACAGCCATTAGTACTTATTTATCTTTTCTAGCTCACAGACTCAGTGACCAAGATTATAGATCAGTTGAGGAAACCAATTGCAAATAAATAAGTAGCATGTTACAAGTAATTGTGGTATAGGATAACTTGTTTGGATACACCAAGATATGCAGGAAATAGGATTTGTTCCATTCTACAGAGTACAAAGTTGTAGAGTGATGACCTAAGTGCATGTCAAAAATAAATAAATAAAAGCCAGTGTGATCAATAGCAGAGACAGAACTTCATCTCGTAGGTCCCTTGACTCAGATTCAGAACCTTTTCATTGACACAACTCTACCCCACAGCAAACGATCAGCTTCCAAATGACCTCGGTAGCCTTATTTTTTTGATGCCTTCACTACCTTTGGTTGTCAAAGAGCACAGGCTGAATCTAGGACAATAGAGGCTCATTGTCTTGTAGTGTTAGAAACTGTGAAGACCAAAAGGCCATCGGATTGAGTTGCAGAGAGAGGACGCTTGCCGGCTGGCAGTCTTGGTTCCTCAAATGTAGACAAGAACAGAGTTTTCCTACTTAGGTGCCATAGAACTGCAAAGGTAGATCTTTGTTCGCATGACCTTGTTTAACCTTAAATGATCAGCTTCATCCAAGCCCATCGTGGTGAAACAATAAGTATATTGGGAGTTAGCTGCAGGAGCAGGAGCAGGAGGAGCAGGAGGAGGAGCAGGAGCAGGAGCAGGAGCAGGAGGAGCAGGGGAGGAGGACCAGGGGAGGAGGAGGTGCAGGGGGAGCAGGGGAGGAGGAGCAAGGGGGAGGAGGAGCAGGAGCAGGAGGAGCAAGAGGAGCAGGAGGAGCAGGAGGAGCAGCAGGAGGAGCAGGAGGAGCAGGAGGAGGAGCAGGAGCAGGAGAGGAGGAGCAGGAGGAGCAGGAGGAGCAGGCGCAGAAGGGGAGGGAACAAGAAAGAGCGCGAGGGAAGGGAAAGCAGGGGGGGGAGGCGGAGGAGGGACAAGCAGGGGAGGAGGAGCAGGGGGAGGAGGAGAGGGAGCAGGGGAGGAGGAGCAGGAGCAGGGGAGGAGGAGGAGCAGGAGCAGGGGAGGAGGAGGAGCAGGAGGAGCAGGGGGGAGAAGGAGCAGGAGCAGGAGAATTTCCACAATCTTGTCACTGTAAAAAAAAAAAAAAAAAAAGCAAAGAAACACTTGCCAATGCAGTGGCTCCCCTGCCAGCGCTTAGGAGGATGAAAGGGGTGGGTGTCTTGTGAGTTTGAGACCAACCTCATCTACCAGCCAGAGCTACAGATCGAGAGGTAGGTAGGTAGGTAGGTAGGTAGATAGATAGATAGATAGATAGATAGATAGATAGATAGATAGATACATACGTCATACATATATTCATAAATACATAGAGAAATAGATGCATAGAAAAGTGTACAAATAGATACATTGATACACACACAGAAGAGAAATCTACCCTCCTGGACACCAAACCACAAAAGGTGCTTCGCCCTCGGCATCTGGCAGGCAGATCCCCTGCTGCTGAGTCTCTCCTCTCTCAGCCATTGTTCCCTCCTTTTCTAGCTTTGGGGTTAAGGGAAGTCTTCTAACTTTCCAGAGCTTTGTGAGTGTTTTAAGTGTCTTGTGATTTCATGAGTCTCGGAGCTGGTCCCCTTCCTTTATAAGGAAATATTTCTTACTGGAAATAACAAAAATACAGTAAGCAACATTGTGAGGAAATCCTTCCCTGCCTGAGTGGGAAAATGCAGGAAGTCATAATCAATCCACATGATTTCCGTCTTAAGAACTAAGAACCTCTTAAAGTCTACCTACTCCGCCCAGAGACACTTTTTAATCAGCTCTGAGTTTCAATCCTTTACCCATCCAAATTATTTTCCCGTGACTCTTCCCACATGTCCCTTACTTTTTATAAGGACACTTATAAGGAGATTTTTATAAGGACACTAATTCTATCAGAAGGAACTCACTCTCAACCTAGTCACTTCTCTGTGGTCCCCTCTCCGCAGACCACAATATTGAGGATTAGGGCTCCAGCGCATGACTACGTGAGGATACAAACATTCAGTCATGCAACAGCATTCAAGAACATGAAACATTCATAAAACAAAAGTAGGTGTGGTGGGGAAAGTGACAAGAAGGAGTTTTTGAAACCTACCATAGTGATTGTTAAAATAAAACCTGTCACGAATTAGTGAGCATCGTGTAAGAAAGCTCGCTATTGGCAAAACACTAGTGGTCAAGGCATCATGGAACTCTGTACCTCCTAGGCCTTTAGACAATACCTCCTCCTGCATCAAATTATCTACTTCTCTGTTTTCTGCGTCTCCCACTACTGTACAAGTGGCTACAAGTAAACTTTTACAGTAGAAACACATGAAAGCACAAGGGATCACTGTGATGAATGATAAGGGGCATGCAGTTACGGAGTATTGGACATGTGATTAGTAAAAATCTCAGGACCAGATATGAAAGAAAACGAAAGGTAAGAAATGGCCAATGGAAAGACTTGAGAATTGTCGCCCTATGCAATTACTCATAACTCTTAATTCAAAGGACTTTGTGAATAATGACCAGGGTGAGTGAAAGGAGACATTATTTTGATATTTCAGAACACTGTCAATAAAGGCGATACGCTGAGGGACTGGGATGAAAGTAGAGAAGAGCAGTACATTCACAGAGACGAACTCTCAGACCTCAGGAGCAGCACCAGGCTCCGAGCAAGGCTCGCAGCAGCCAAGTGAGCTCCAATTCCAGGCCCAGATGTTGGAGTTGTAATGTTTTTATGAGGACACTAATTCTGTCAGAAGGGCCCCACCTTCAACCTAGTTACCTCTCTGTGACTCCCATCTCCACAGACCACCATACTGAGGATTCGTGCTTCAGCGCATGAATAGGTGAGGATACAAACATTCAGTCATGCAACAGCATTCAAGAACATGAAACATTCATAAAATAAGTCATTAGGGCAAGTCATGTAACTTCCGTGTGCCTCAGTTTCCTTCTCTGTAAAAAGGAAGAGTATAAGTAGCCACTAGTTACGTATTTGTGTCAGGACTAAATGAATCACTGTAAGAGGACTTAAAATGGAATTCATTGCAAATATTAAATAAAAAAAAAAACCTCCCAGCACATAGAAGTGGCCTCATTTGAGCCATTTCCTAGGAAATTGCCTGAGTTTTTATGTAAGTCATGCTGTGACTTTGCTACGATGCTTTCAATAACAAGGGACAGAAAACTGTTGACAAATTAGCATAGAAGCAACAAAGCTGGCTCTTGACATCATGTCACTGAAAAGGTCAGAAGCTGTGTAAAGGTCAGGAGCTATGTACAGAGCTTAGATTGTGTCCTGGTATCTTTCCTTAGAGCTGTTTGCAGACAAAGTTCCAAAGACAGCAGAAAAACCTTCATTCTCGGAGCCCAGGAGAGAAAGGATTTAGATATAAGGACCCCTCCTTTCACAGAATTATTCCAGGATTCATGTGTCAGAGTGGTGATGATGACACATGTCAGGGTGGTGATGTCACATGTCAGGGTGGTGATGTCACATGCCATAATAGTACTGCAGATCCATCTACAAGGAGAACTTTAAGGATGAGAACTTCATCCTGAAGCATATAAGTCCTGGCATCTGGTCCATTGCAAACGCTGGACCAAACACAAATGGTTCCAAGACACAGTAGTTGGGTAGCAAGTGTGTGGTCTCTGGAGGTGAGAGAAGGCATAAGCCTTGTGGAAGCCATAAAGGGTTTGGGGTCCAAAATGAGAAGACCAGCAAGAAGCTCACCATTTCCGACTGTGAACGGCTCTAATTCTTTGACTTGCAGGCATCTTGTTCAGTAGACCATTCCTTCTGTAGCTCAGGAGAGCGTCCCCACCCCCAGCCCCTCTGTTCTCAATACCTGGTGATCTCTGCTCTCACTCAAGTTCTTTGGGTTCCATAATTTCTTTATGACCCTCCAAGTCTGGCTGGGTTGCAGAGTTAACTTTATGATTATGAATAAAAACCAAATCAGAAAAAAATGGATCTCATTTTAGTATCCGTAGTTCTACATACAGAGTGCAAATGTAACTACAGACAGAATCCACCATGAAGCAGAGGGTAGATCCTTCAACAAGGATTCGGGGAAAGGCATGGCTTCCAAGAATCTGCTAGGGTAAAAGTAGACCATGGAAATGGGAAGACTGCAGAGGGACAAAAACAATTTTGCATAACCAGACATTGACATCAAAGCACACTGCTGATTTGGGGGGTGGGGGACATAAACAAATACCTGGGCAAAATAGCAAAGGCTACCAAGTGACCTTCAACACTCAGCCTTCCCATAAATTAAATATGGATGGATATTTGATTGCAAGACCATACTGAAATGTTGTCACCGTGGACAATGAAAGAGTGGAGAATTCAGGTGAGTGGGGGAGATAGAAGGGAGAGAGAGAGAGAGAGAGAGACAGAGAGACAGAGACAGAGACAGAGACAGAGACAGAGACACAAAGAGATAATCTTATAATCTTTATAATCTTATGAAATAAAAAGTCAAGAATATTACTTATAATAAATGTAGCAAGAAGTGGATTTATGAAAGCAATCACGGAGGAACTAGAGAGTAGTATATTTTTCAGAGGAATTAGGCAATATATGTGAGCCCAAAACTTAACTATGGTTGTAGGAAGTCAACAGGAAATGTCTAAGTTGGACAGTGTATCAAGAAACATGCATATCTCCATGGATTTGGAGATACAGAGGTTACTGTGAGAAACGTTGACGTGTCAGCAGTAACACATCCTGATGAGGCAGACAATGATAACATCCCCATGCAGATACCTTAGAGGAAAGCAGCAGCTGCCTCCTTGGTACCCATAGCATAGCAACATCAGCAACAGTGACACAAGGACAGCTAAGGGTCCCAGAGAGCAGCCAAGGATAGAAAGTACTAAAAACAAAGGCAGAAACTAAAACTGTATTGGGGGGAGAGAGAAAACAGAGACCCAAAATTACAGAAGACTGTACAGAGCTAAGGATAAAGATGCAGGCCTGAGTATGGGGAAAGTTTCTGGGAGCTTCCAAGTAATGAAGGCCTAAGTTCCTAACACCCAACACTCTTGAGCTGCAAGAGCAGCTGTAACAGCTGCTGCTGTCTGCTGTCTAGGACTGTGGGTGTTACTAGCTGTCAAGGCTGTGCCACAAAGCCATGTGCTCCTCAACTCATTGCACCGTTTAGAGCAATGAGCCTCTGGCTTCTAAGGTCTAAGGCCCCAAGTCTGCAGTTTTCAGTTTTCAAGGCTTGGAGATCAAAACCTCTGAGTCTTTTAGCCGAGCTCATGAGCCTTTTCCACAACACAAGAAGAGCTATGCTTTGCCTCGTCACGGTTTCTATGGTCAAAGTAAGCAGTGTCTGGACAACTCACTTGTCCCAGCACTGTCCTATGTTAATCTATTTTTAGGAATTTTATTTTAAGGTAACCGCAATTCCACAAACTGTTCCAAATAGGAAGCACTCTGAGATCCCTAGATTCTTGTTGTTACTGCTCTCAGTTTTACTGGGGTATGCTCAACAGATAAAATTCTGCATAGTTAAGGAGTGCAATGAGATGAATAGATATTGTGAAATGATTGCACAGTCAAGTTAATTAGCCTGTCATTTCGCATAACTCCTGTTTCTCTGGTGATGCCGGTAAGAACATATAAGATTGACTCTCCTTGTAAATGTCAAGTGTCCGAGACCTATTAGTCACTGTAGGCATCATGTCCTGTATTAGTTTCTCATAACTTATCAACTAACCCCAAGTTCCTACCCCTTAACAGATATCTTCCAAACAAGTGTTGCATAACCTCCCAGCCCCTGGCAGTTGCTATTATGATTTTGTCTTCAAGTTGACTTTAAGAGCCACATGTAAATGAGATCATTTAGTATTAAGTCTTTTTGGGTTTCACATATTTCACTTAGCACAATGCCCTCAGGGATTATCCACGTCATTCCAAATACTGGACTTCTCTTCTTTTCATAGATGAATAATATCTCATAGGGTGTGTGTGCATGTGTGCATTTGTGTGTGTATCTTTATCCGTTCACCTATGTATGGTCACTTGGGCCGTCTAAATTGTATTGGCTCTATCACAAATCAGAAGGGAGTAAACATGACATGGACATTTCTTGGAGGTAATGACTTCATTTCACTCAGATATGTTCCCAGAGGTAGAATTGCTCGATCACATGATAGTCCTTTGGTTAATTTCTTTGAGACACCTCCACACCACTTTCCATAATGGCTGTACTAATTGACATTCCCACCTACCGTGTGCAAAGGGTTCCCTGTACTCCCCATCCACCCTGACACTGCCTTTTTAAATCAGAGCCATCCGAACATGTGTGAGTGACATCTCTCTGGGTATTGATTTGCATTTCCCCGATGGCTTGTGGTGGCGAGCACATTTCTATGACTTGTTAGTCATTTGTATGTCTATTCAAGTCCCTGGCTCATTTGTTCCCCCTGCGGTATTTCATTTTCTGATACTACATTGTGTGAGCTCCTGATAGAATGTTGAACACTAATCCTTCCTAGTGTATATGACTCATGAAGACTTTCCCCTGCTCTGTAGATTACCTTTCATGTTGGTTATTTGGGGGAGGGGCAGTGGTTGGTCTGTCTGTCCGTTTTTACTTTGGTTTGGTTTAGTTATACTGTGGTTGTTTGTGGTCTTATAACATTATTGAGAAAGCTAAATGGGAAATTTTCTAAAGACCCAGTCTACACGGTAATCGAAAGAAAGAGGGTACTGAAGCCAAATGCATTCACTCAAGAGAGGTTAAGCCACTGCCAGTATGAATGTCATGTCTTCAAGTCACATCTCCACCATTAGCCAGTCAAGGATGTGAATCCAGCTAGCTAGCACCATTCAGCACTGCCTAGAGAGTGACGTGAGACCCATGATCATACAAAACAATCCATCACATTGCTTGACAATTCTTTTATTAAGATTTATTTTTCGAACATTTGAATGTGAAGGGGCAGTGCTTGTGAACACAGGAGCTGACAGAAGACAGAGTCAGATCTTGTGGAGCTGGAATGAACAGGCAATTAGTTGTGAGGTTCCCAACATGGGTACTTGAAACTGAGCTTGGGCTCTCTGAGAGAGTATGGGCTCTTTTAAACATTGAATCATCTCTCCAGACTCTTAGAGTTCTAATGTTAGCCAATTCTATAGTAAAGGATAAGAAATTTGGTGTGGTTCTAGTTGTGCTTGATCTGAGCACTTTGTTTCCGACACACCCCGTATGATTTCACCACTACTGCCGCTCCTGTTGGGTCATATGACCTTGGACAAGCTCCTTCCTTTCTCTGAGACAGCACAGTTTCCCTATTCTTAGGCTGTTGTTAAAACAGAGGTATTAATACAAGTACTCATCTTAGTGTTCAGAAACAACTACCAGTACTTTAATTAATTTTAGTCATACTACATTAAGAGAATAAACACCACTCTTGAATTTATGTGAACTATGCCACGTTCTGACTTCTGCAGTAATACAGGGCACATCTACTTTTTCTGCCTAGTAGCTGTGAGACCACAGATTCTCTGGTCATTACAGATGCAGGAAAATGTAGGTACCGAGGGAATAGCTCAAGTACAGAGAATTGAGGTCTGATATTCATTAAGCCTTTTATCAGCTGTGGGTCTTCAGATAAGTGCTAAGTTCCTCTGAATTTTAGGTTAATTAACTGAATTCTAAAAATAATTCTATGTGCCTCATAACGTTTTTGGGAAAAATAAAATGAAGGAGGATATTATCAGCATTACTGCAGTTAGCCCTTCACCAGTATGCTCTTCACATGAGGAAAAGTGGCGTGACTGGGCATCGGGTTGTGGCACTTAGTCATCAGTGGGTGTGTTATGAGTCTGACAGAGACGGAGCAGAGAGCATTCGGATTTTCTCGTTATCCGCAAAATTTACCCATCTTTATCTGCTCATTTACAGCCTTGCTCTCAGCTAAGAACACTCTCACAGTGTCTGGCTAATTTGATATGTTATCCTTCCATTAGACATTGCTGCATTTTATCAGTATAAGTGATGGACTAGAGCAGGGCACCGAGGGACACAGGGTACAGAATGGGAACAGTAAGAAACAACAGTTCACCCATAGCTTAATCTTCAGTGCTTTTCAAACTTAACAATATTTAACTAATTATTATTTTAGTGATCATCTAATTCAGTATATCTGGGTAGGATCATCTCCAAGTTAATTATAATGTAAATGAAAATTTAAATGTCGATGCTGTGGGTCAGTCATCCACTGAAGTCATCGTGGAGGCATAAAACACTAAAGTGTAGCAGTCACTCATGAGTTGCATATTTTAAAGTTCCCCCAGGAGATTCTAGTGTTTAATTAAAGATGAAATTTAACCAGTGGGTATTTCTCCACATCCATTTTTTGCAGGATGCAGAATTATTTACAATAGCTATATGTTTGCTTTTGAATGAGTGAATGTATTAAGTATATGGCAATTAAAGTAAAAGAATAAATATCAGGTAGAAACATCTGAGGAATGATAGGTAGATAGGCAGACAGACAGATATTGATAGATACTGATGGACAGATAGCAAAAAAATATCAAATTGGATGTTCAAAATACATAGGAAAAATCAGCTGTCAGCTGTGGAAGTCCCATTGAGGCAATGAACTCAAGTTCCTGATAGATTACCGGGCAGAGCAAAGTTTCTCTTCCCATGAGACTTTCATATAAAAGAATAAAAACAGCAGAAAGGAACACCGTCAATTCAGGGTCTCACAAGCAGCCCAGAAGGCACTTGGAAGCCTTGGTGACTTGGTGACTTGGTTACCAGCGGGACTCATCAAATCTGCTCTCCCCAGATGAACTTCCTGTGGCTGACATGCTTTCCTTTCCCATTGCAGGAACTTGTAAACTCTGCTGGAAATAGTTTGACTTTTTTAGCTGATTCGAAGAACACCATGTTTTCAGACTTGATCTGTTTTGCTCTATTCTCTCCTCTCAGAGTTAGTGGATAGCCCGCTCCCAGAAAATGGACCTTGGAGGACACTGTGAGACATACATGCTTGGGATTGAAGTGGGGGTGAGACAGAGCCCCACTTCCTGAGCCAGGTCTTCAGTGAGCTCAAACCACGCATACTGATTCATCGATATAAAACACACTAACGTGTTCAGTCAGGCTATGAGGATTGGCACATGGGAGGAAGAAAAGCACAACTCTGTGACGCTCCCAATTCTTGGACCCACTTGTCAAAGTTGAAATCCCTTTTTAAAATGTGCCACCTCCCTAGGGTAAGTGGCATATTACAACATTTCTGCTTGTCATCAGGCTCGAGACATGGCTGAGTATTAAGAATTCACTGCTAAGCTCTCTCCAGGTGGGGAAAGTAATTCTAAAATATCATTTTCAGAATACAATAAAGCAGAATGCATTATATATGTATAAATTAGTCATAGTCATAATAACAATGAGGATTCAGAAAGCACTTACCAAAATGATTTGACTTTCAAAAAGGCCAAAATAGTTTAATTTTAGGGTATATTACTACGGGTATAGAGACCTGCTCAAGTCCCTTCATTGATGCTAATTGTGGTTGTCATGCAGTGGGCGTGGCAATCAAATACTACATTTAAAGAGTGACTTAAATCATGGCCCATGTATCAGTTGGGCAACATTCTCTTTTTAAGGATTATTCATCTGCTATTTAAGTGCTCAAGAACTAAAATGGACTTGTTTCAGTTTTTTTTCCAAGTCTCAGTCAAGAGACTTAGCCTTCGTCTTTCCCACCTCTGAAGTTTTCAAGAGAGGACAGTCAATTAATTTTGCTTTTGTAAACTATGTGTATATGTGTTGGTATATTCCTGTATCACCTCCCCCAGGATCTGGTGGTTGTGGGCTGTCTAACATGGAATCTAAAAACAAAATTTGGGTTGTCTACAAGAGTTGTATGAGCTCTTAACGGCTAAGCTACTTCTCCAGCCTCAGAGATGACTTTAACAACGTGAAAGGGAACAAGATACATGTATAATGTTTGATGAATGTCTCTGGAATAGCCAATGTCCAAGGTGTCTTAAGTGCTGTGAACCAGCTCTAGAGTAGAGTTTCACGTCTTTTCACGGTAACAGGGCAAGACAAGAGGTTGAGTAGCCAGGTCTAAAAACAAAACAAAACAAAACAAAACAAAACAAAACAAAACAAAACAAAGATAAAAAACCACTCACATGAAGCAGAACAAGTAGGTATCAATAAATGGGAAAGCATGAGACTGATCCTAATGAACCAGGCAAGGCTGAAGGTGGACGGTCACTCAAGATCCAAGGAAATCTGTCATCTCCTTGAGCATTCCGATTATGTCAGTGTTCTCAAGAGCCTTTTTTTTTTTCTTTATTAACTTGGGTATTTCTTATTTACATTTTGATTGTTATTCCCTTTCCCGGTTTCCGGGCCAACATCCCCCTAACCCCTTCCCTCCCTTCTATATGAGTGTTCCTCCCCATCCTCCCCCATTACCACCCTCCCCCAACAATCCTGTTCACTGGGGTTCAGTCTTGGCAGGACCAAGGGCTTCCCCTTCCACTGGTGCTCTTACTAGGCTATTCATTGCTACCTATGAGGTTGGAGCCCAGGGTCAGTCCATGTATAGTCTTTGGGTAGTGGCTTAGTCCCTGGAAGCTCTGGTTGGTTGGCATTGTTGTTCATATGGGGTCTCGAGCCCCTTCAAGCTCTTCCAGCCCTTTCTCTGATTCCTTCAACTGGGGTCCCGTTCTCAGTTCAGTGGTTTGCTGCTGGCATTCGCCTATGTATTTGCTGTATTCTGGTTGTGTCTCTCAGGAGAGATCTACATCCCGTTCCTGTTGGCCTGCACTTCTTTGCTTCATCCATCTTATCTAATTGGGTGGCTGTATATGTATGGGCCTAGAACCTTCTTATCAGGCCTTCTTTTGCCATCTTCAGCAACGGACACAGACTGCTCTCCCTATCCTAAAGGCACCGGGGTGGAGAAGAAATGCCAACAGGAGGCTGCTTAGACATCATGTTTCTCTTCTTGTACATCTCTGGTTTGTTTTGTGTCTGCCTCAGTGTCCTTTCACTACTGAGAAGTCATCCTGTTTTGTTTCAGACTGGAACCAGGGACCGAGGAGCACGTTTTACAGACCAAAGCAGACCTGGCTTTGAGATTCTCCCAGAATCCCTCAGTTCCTACCCTGCATACCCTGCCCCCAATCTTGAACTTTCCAGCCCAGGGGCTGGGCTGCTCTTACCCCAGAGGCTCCTCCCTATATAATGCAGACATTTTGTTCTCCTCCTCCTCCTCCTCCTCCTCCTCCTCCTCCTCCTCTTTCTTCTCCTCTTCTCTCTCTTCATGCTTACACTCCCCTTCACTCTTTCTCTCTCTCCCCCTTCCTCATGGTGATTTCCCTGGCCTTGGTCCATAAAGTCACTGAACTCACCCACTGTAGAGCAGCTTCCCAATAAACCTGCCTTTAATACAATCTAATCTGGCTTAAATTGGCTCGTTTCACCAACAGTGGAGGAAAAATCCTATCATCAACCAAAATTCAGCTGCTGTATTTGACTTGGGTAATATTGGTGGTTAATTTGAGACTTTCATACCAAGGAATGCCCATTTAAAGATGGTGTCGCTGATCAATTTGGGAGTTGTCCCCAAACTAGGTCACATAAGGAAAGCAGTCTGTGTCCATTGCTGAAGATGGCCAAAGAAGGCCTGGTTAAGTTCTGTCAGGCTCTTGAGAACACTGACGTAGTCAGAATGCCCAAGGAGATGACAGATTTCCTTGCATGATTGTGGAAACTGGAGACTCTGAATGAGGAGGAGTCTCCTAGACACTACATTAACCTGCTGGGAAAACTATCAACTCTAATCCTGATTATTCAGTGAGGTATTGTTTATAGATGAGGGTAATATGAATACAGGTTATCATTAGGTTATTGTTATACACACATTGTAAAGTAACATCTGGGGTGTGTGTCTGTGTGGTTTTGTGTGTGTGTGTGTGTGTGGTTGTGTGTGTGTGTGGTTGTGTGTGTGTGTGGTTGTGTGTGTGGTTGTGTGTGTGTGTGTGTGTGGTTGTGTGTGTGTGTGTATGTGTGTGTGTGTGTATGTGTGTTGTGGGCAGTATAGTGCATTGAGCCTAGGGTCATGATGAACAAGTCAAACCAAAATCAAATGAAGGAAAAGAAAATACAATGTAATCAAAGACAGGCACTAAATACAACATGTTAAGGTCATTGCTCAACTGAGATGACACACTATTTCGTAACAAACATTTGAGCTGCCTTTGTATTTCAGACCACTGCTGGAATAATCATTTTTTAAAATGGTGTGTAGTAAATACAAGTCTCAAGATCTACTGCTTACCGCCGTCACTCTGTAGAGTGAGCACAAGTTACATAGTCTCTACTTTTCTGTGATTGGCAGCACAGTACTTCTGTCTACACTAGCACCTCAGCAGACACATCAGTAACATATTACAGTGTAATGGCTTTGCTCTCACCAAGTGACATTAACGTCCTTGGGATATAATAGGGCCATTGTCATTGAATATACATGGTTTACCTTTGAAAAAGAGAGTATCATGTAACTGTGCTCAGAAATGAGCAGAGTATTCCACATGTGTCCACAGTTTATCGGACATGGCCACCGTGGCCTTTATCCAGTTGACTCTCTACCTTTCTTATTTGCATATTTCATTTTTGGCATTAGTTTTTCCCGTGGTTATAGTAAAAGTATTGATTAAAAATAAAATCAGTCTGTTATTATTAGCAAAAGTGTCTTTCCAGATCATTCCTTATACTACTAGTCAGTCAGTCAATGTGTTCACCCTTCATCTATTCGGTATTGTCCAGTTAGTTTGGGGAAGATAACCTCATGGTCATCACGAGATAGAACCATGTAGCAGATATAGTCAAGCAAATCAGTGGTAGTTAATATTCTTATTTGTGAACAAGATCTACTGAATTAACATTTAGAAAAAGTGTTAGTGAAAGATTTTTAGTTTATAAAATCTGGGGGGGGGGCAATACATAATTACATAATACGCTGTTAGAAAGAACCTGAAAAAAATCACCCAGTGACTCAAGAATGTCCTAGAGAAACTCCTTTGTTGTAAATCCAGTGGCTAAAGCACTTCGTACTCCAGAACGAACATGTATGTCTGTCCCACTGAAGGAGCAGGTGCTTACTCTCTTGGTTCACATGGTACTGGGTCTCATCTCCTATCTGTTTTCTCGGAGACATTCGCTTCCATTTTGAAGTCTCTCAAGAGAGTGAGTATGTGCAACCGATTGGCTATTTCTGTCCCCCTCGAATTCCTGTGTTGGAACACTAATTCCAGTCCTTCAGGAGGGAGTTGAGATATAAGGGTGAAACTCTCAATAACTAGGAAAAGTCAACAGAGAACAAAAGCCCAGCCGTCTGATTAGCTCCCTTCTTACTACTTAAGGAGGGAAAAAAGCACACAGTTTGTACACAAACCAGGAAGAGAAGCCTGCACCACCCAGCACACATCTGATTTCAACTCTTAGCCTGTAGGAAGGTGAGGATCGCGTGTGTGATTGGTGTTTAAATCACTAAAGTCTTAGATCAGCCTGAAATGACTAAACGGCATCTGTAGCTCAGAAAGTAGTTGGTGTGTAAAACTTTAGCTGCAAAATATCTGACATAATGTACTCCCTGCATTTGCAAGCCTCTGTGCTTTAAGAATCAAGCTAGGCAATGCTTCAAATGGGCGCTAAAAGAGCAAACCAGGGGAATACTGAGATGTCCACGTTCCCATGGCTCCCATTCAGCCTTCAGAGGGCACAGTGAGGAAGACCTTGGTGACTAGACAGTACCCTCATTTGGGTAGCATTCAGGGGAACACTTCCTTGCTGGTTTCCTTTTTTAAACAATGTGGCTTATTTTCCCCAGCCAAGTTAAACTTCTGGTTCTTGTCTCCCTCCGAGTCTCCACCGTAATCTTTCTTCCTTCTTGGGAAACTCGCAGGTCTTTACCACAAATATGTGTGTAACCTCCAGACTCACAGAGCCAGCTTACCCTTCCTGATGGCACCATTGCCTGCCCTAAGGAATGCAGCCCCTGTGTAAGCACTCTTGCATCCCAAACTGTTCGGTGCTCTGTTTACGTGCCACACGGTGCCCTCCTGTCCACTCTGATAACGGAAGCATGTGCACATCACTCACATAATGGAGGCTTGCCAAGCAAATACCTCAAATCAGGTAAAGAAAGAAGGCACTTGCTGTTAGGGGACATGGGGAATTAGAACTATTTAACAGGAAATCAAATTAGCACGCCAGACTGATATCTTTCATGTGCTTTAGATTTGGAGAAATAGGCAAGCATCTCTACGTTTGAAATAATTGACAAATACAGAGCAAGCTGACCTCCTTTTCAGCAAGTTCATGACAATATTCAGGAACTTGTTTCTGAAGGGGGAGAAGTATATCTAGGGAAGAGAATGAGTAGTTGAAAAACAGAATTCAAAGATCCGCCCTCCCTTCAGCCAAAGAAGATTTGAAAAATAGTCTCACTCAGAAAAAAATTATTGATTAAAATATGACTGAGAATTGTCAGTAATTACAATTCTCTTGTTAAATCTCTGTCAGGATCTCTTGAATGTGAGTGCGTGTGTACGTGAAGAGAGGAGGGGGGATACAAGGTGACTAAATTGAATAGAACTTAGGACAAGGGCTTGGACAACATCCATTAATATATTTTATCTAGAGCAAATAGCAAAGAGATACGTATTAGCTGATCAGTACATATGGATTAGGCTACGAACACATAACTTATTTATTCCATTCAGATTCTGGAAAATGTTCTTCCTAGGCCAGGCTGAGCCATGGAAAGTTGTCCAATGTGATCCCACTCGCACATCCCTCATGCATATACATCTTCACATAACTATTCATGCTGTCACTGCGACCGACCCAAGTCTCCCCACTCCCACACCGTCTTCTCCAAGCCAGGCGCACCTGCTACCCTAGGCACTAACTGCTACTGCCATGTCTTGCTGTGTAATGCCATTGTCAACCTCCCTGCCTGGCACGTGTGCCACTCTCCTTTACTGGAGAAAGGAATGTTTAATTATTTTTAATCAGTGGACATGGCATCTTGCTAGACAGCGACACTTGGGGGATCCAACACCATCTGCCTTCCACCAGGCACCAGCTGCTCTAGTAGATGTCTGTAGAACACCTTAGGACAAGGCCTTCCGCTGCCAGGCGCCTCTGCGTGGCTGTTGCCACTGGGCACCATCCCCAGTGCGAGGCTGATGCTTGGGCTCCGTGCCTGTCACTGTGAGCCCCTCACCCCTGCCATCCTTTTCAGGGAAGGACTCCTCAGCCCCACTCCCAAAACACCGTCCACAAACCCAGGGGCCTGCCAGTAATAACAAGGTGTCCAAATATAAATGTCACCCTAACCCAAATGGCCACCGAGCTCTCCATCACCGTAAGTCAACCTAATGGATCTGCTGACTGCAGTCCCACAGAGAACGGCCACGGGGCCTCGCAGCGGGTTTGACCCACAGAGAACAAGGGTCAGCCAGCTACTGAATGTTTAAAACAATGGGAAGGAAGAAGGGACAGAAATGCCTCTTGGATAAATCGTGGAGCTGTCCAGGGTGAGCGGTGCAAGTTGCTGTGACAGACCTGTCCCTTCCACCTCCTACCCTCCCGGTGGCCCCCGCAGCTCTCACAGCTGTGCCAACACTTTGCTGCAAAGCTCGGTTCCTTTGCTGACACCGCTTTATCGGCTCAGCTCAGCCCCAGTCGGGGAGCACTTGCCACCTTCCCCACTCCCAGTTCCTCTAGATGGCCCAACCTAGTCCCCCAAGGTTCCTGTCACCTCCGTCCCTGCCCTCAGAGCAGGAGTGCTTGGAGAGCTCTCATTCCTTCTTTATTTTCATACAAAGTAAAAGAGAGCCGGCTGAGGAAGGTGGCTGAAGGGCACGCAAAGCCCCAGCTGTGCCTTCCCCCTAGTCAGTTTCACCTCCAGCAGGAAAGCAAACTGTTTTTGTGCCTGAGGGAAATTTACCGAGCCTCACACTTTCATCCGGAGACTAAACGGACAAAGGGGAGGTCAGGTGCCGCATCTGCCAGCAAAGGGTATGTGTGAAATGTGATTATCTCAGGAAGGAGCCAGAGAGAGAGTCTGCTGGGGCTTCTCTGCTGCTCCTGTGCTTCCCTGGGTCAGGAGCAGGAGGAAGGTAAACAAAGGCATTAAATAAATATTTTTTCCATTTAACCCACGTGTTAATACAGACTCTCACATCCTCTAAACCAACCGAATCAATAGCACAGGCATTAGCCTAAATGATGAAGGAAGCGCTTAGATGAATTCTTGGCATTTCTGAAATGTAGGGGTAGGAAGGGGAAAGGTTTCAGAAGAGTGTAGTCTGTGCAGACGCCATCCACTGCACAGCCAAACACAGGGAGCCCATCAGAGAAGCCCACTTAATGCTATTTCTCAGGCTAAGCACAAACCGCCAGTGCCTGTAGAATTAAAGTCATCGATAGACGGGCTCTGCACTTACAGTAAATAAAATCCCAGCTGATGGCCGTCAGAGTAGGAAGCTCTACATCCATTTTCAGACCGGCTCTCTGGGAGAGCTTTGTATGGTAAATGAAGCAGCAGTGCCCCTTTGTTTCTTTGTCTAAGTAAGTAAAGCCAATTTCATTCTCCAGCAGTAGACTTGAGCTATATCCATTTTTTAAATGGGTCTTTGTTTCCACCACACCAGCTCTCCTGCTTGGGCAACCTGTGTCTGGTTCGAGCGAGGTCTGTACAGAAAGGAGATTCCACTTGGAACTGACTGGAGACGGATTCGATCATCTGCAGACAAGTTCCAGTAAAAACTGAGTCAACTAGCAAGAGAGTAGTAACGCTCTTCTTTGTTCTGTTGATGATAGGAAGGGGGGGGGGAAGGCAGGGAGAGGAAACACTCTTCAAGACAGGAGATGAGGTTTGAAAGGATTCTTCACATCTGAGTGAATCATTTCAGCCTCCCTGGCTAAGGAAATCTGTGTGCCCTTTACAGAAGAGGGGAGCAAAAGGTAGGCGTGTACAATGTTGGAAACTAAATACACATCAGAAGACTCACTGAGAGCGCGTTACAAGGACCTTCAGGTGGTGGGTGCCTGCATTCAAACCTTAAGGACTTTTCCTACAGGAAGGCGCTGCAGGTTTTTTCTGGAATATGGTAAAGGGTTAACATAATCAGCTGTCTACTGTAACTGCAGCGCTTACAAAGATGGGAGTTAAGGTGTCGTTTATCTCAGTGGGAAACTCAAGTCTGAGAGAAGGCACTCTATACATCAAGACTTGAAATAATTTTCCGGGGCCCTCTTCTCTAACCAAGAGCTTTTTTGGAGGCCGAGGGGGGTGCATCTCACATTCTCAGAGATACTTAGTTCAGAGGTGACAGAGCAAGTAACTCCAGGCACAGGGGGATGTCTGGACAGTGAGGGCTGAGCATTGGTTCCAACACTAAGTTTATCCCCGTGATTCCTCAAGGGGCATCGGGACATTGAAAGACACATAAGGGGGCTTCCCCAAAAGCCAACTGATCTGGGATTCACTCGTAAAGGACTACTGAGAGACACTAATATTGACCTTGAAAAGTCAAAAAGTGTCTCTGACCCTAGGAGAACGAGGCCAGATTACAGTTAATCGATACTCTTCTTTTTTCTACGTGACTCAATTCCAGCCACAAAGGCTCTAGGGGGCTTCCCACTAAGCAAGGCTCTCTCTGGAGGGGCAAAGAGTCAATTTGTCTTAACAGAAAGGACTGAAAAGGGCTAGGGCCTACAAGAAGGGCAATTTAGACTCCCAGAGAGGCAGAGACAAGGAGGAGCTCTGCTCTGTTTGGAGTACAGAGGGGTTTGTTCTTAAGAACGGAGATTTGAACTTGAACCAGCTTTCCAAGTCTCTCTACCTCTCCAGCACTCACTTTATGAGCAGTGACTATTCTGAGCAATCATCATGCGCGTTCTGTAATTTTTCACTTAGAAAAAAATAGCTTCTGCATTTCATATAGCTTCTAATTCCAAAATTAGTTCAACATCTAGCAGGGAACGTAGAAATATACACCCTTTTCGGAGACATACTTAGGGCTGGTATTGATTTATGCTGTATCATGATTTTAGTCTTATGGGATAATCGCCTTGTCAAGGCTATATTTATTGTTGTGGCTACTAAATCACATTAATTCCTTGGCGATTATACCACAGTAAAGCACTCACAACTGCAGCAGTGACAGAATTCAGTTTTCTTCTTTAAATAAACTCGGACACAAAGCCAGCCATGTCCTAGTTTTCAATGGCGATCCGACTTTGTTTTTTTTTTTTTTTGTTTTCCTTCTGCGTATCTTACCAAGTGTTAGGGTTGCCGCCTGTGCCTTGACAGCGATTTGAACTCTAGTGGAAAAGCCCCTGGAGGGAGAGCACAGCAGAGACAAGCGCTAATGGCAACAAGGTGCAGAAGCAAATCACCCATCAAATGGGGCCACTTAGCATTACAGAAGCTTTTGCAAGGAAGAAAAAGAGAGGGGGGCGGGCAGCAGGCTGCTTTCGCTAAGAATGTTCTTCCTTCCCAGTCCTCTGAGAGTTCAGAACAACATGCCTAAACTCACCTTGCTCTCCTGGTATTTAGCAAGAGGAAAGTGAGAAAATGAGGGACGGCCACTGGGAGCTGGAGAACGGCTAAGTAGTGCAAAGTACTTTATATCACATGTGAGCCGGAGACCAGACTCACCTGCCAGGACCCACATGATGAGCATGATGTCCATGATGTCGTTCCACACATACTTGTAACCCCAGCACTGAGAAGGACAGGGACAGGAGGATGACTTGCACTTGCTGGCTGCCAGTCTACCTGAAAAGCAGGAGTTTCAGGTTCAGCCCCAAAGACATAATGTGGAGAACAGTAGAGGACCCAGGACACTGTCCTTTCCACATGCACATGGGCCCACATGCCATATACAGACACTTAGACATCACACACACACACACACACACACACACACACACACACACACACACACACACGAAAAGAGGACATGGGGAAAGGCTTTCGTGCTAAGGAAAATGGGCAATGAGATCTTTTAAAAACATTAATGAAGCCTGCTACAAAGAAACCCTGGACACAAAAAGTTGACATTCCTTTTGTGGATTGGATATGGGTGGGCAGGTAGTTCCACGCCCTTTTTATGCATGGTACCTGAAACGGGTACCCCTGGAAGCAAGCATTTTCCTGTTCATTCTTAGAGCCAGAGGGCACCATTACCTGAGAATTCCGGCCTCCAACAAGAGCTGTAAGGATGAAGCTGCCTAAGGATGAAGCTACTCTTGGAACTTTTACAAAGATCTGCTTGCTTTGTATTTTTAATGAAGGGTCATATAGGATTTCATCCAAACTGGCTCACCCTCCTTTCTGTCTTGCATATTGATTACAGTCATTAATTTGGGGCAGGCTTTTAAACTTGATTGAAATGATGTCCATGACCAAAAGACTGCTTTACAGGCCTTGCATATGCTGCATCTTTAAGAACAACGCCAAGTGCTTTTCATGCACAACCCAGTTCTTAGCAGGAGTCCCCAGGCCAATGAGCGGGAGCATGAACAATGCTCAAAGCCAGTGCTGGACTCTGTCACTGATTCACTTTGGGTCAGCGGACTGGATGGCATTTAATGACGTAGGAAGTTTTGACTCAAATCATGGATTTTTTTCAAACGTAGAAGCTTTCCCGTACAACTTGTTAAGGGTTGGCACGGAAGCCAAGTGTGGTGGTCCACACCCGCACCAGGGAACTTGAGCCTGGGTGATTCTGTGTTCAAAATCAGCCAGAGCTACTGTCTTAGAGTGTCTATTGCTGGGATGATGCACTGCAAGCCAAAGTAACTTGCAGAGCACAGGTCTTCGTTGAAGGAAGCCAAAGGAATTCAAGCAAGGCAGACGCCTGGAGACAAGAACTGATTTAATAAAAGCCGGGGAGGGATACTGTTCACTGCTCTTGTAGCTGGCTCAGTCTTCTTCCATACAGCACCCAAGATCATCAGCTCAGGGGTGGTAACACCCTCATTGACTGGGTTCTCCCACATCAAATCTGTTGTGGTAAATAATAAAAATAAAACTTGAGACATGTACCCACACTATGGCAGGACCGGTGGGCCACGTAGCATCTGTGGGGTATTTTCATCTCAAACAGCAAAGAATCTCAACTGGACTCACTAAGTTTCCAATTTCCAACCCACACTGCTACCGGCTACTCTCTGGGCCCTTCAGCGATCTCGCCATCCATCTAGTTCCCAAGGAGGGTCGCCGCCATGCCAGTTCCATACAGAGACCGCCTATCTCGTGGTTCTCTTGTTGCGGACTCTGCTCACGTTCCAAGCATCCACCCCCCAGTCACAACTCGCAGTAACTCAATAAAATCCAAACTCAATAAGCTTGTAATTCATCAATCAGATTTATATCAGTAAATTCTCACCCCACAAAACGTCCACACAATAAATTCAGAGCCAATTAACATCGATAAAAACTGCCCACCTAGATAAGACAAATTATCCTGTAAAACTTTATCCCTTATAAAATCTTCATAACTACCTCTGGCCCTTCAAGGCCACACAGATTTGGGGTGTCCTCTGCTTCCATTTTGGTTCTTCTTCCTCCCTCCTTCTCTCTCTCCTCTCTCCAAAACTCTGTCTCTGCCCAGTCACAGGCCTTGCCTTATCCTGTGCCTGCCCTCACCTGCATATGGACAGCAGTCCACAAAAGTCAAGGAAATGCCATGCAGGCTTGCCTACAGCAAGATCTCACAGAAGCACTTTCTCAATGCAGGCTCCTTCTTCTCAGATGAGCCCAACTTGCATCAAGTTGGCTTAATACTAATAGAAAATGCAGTTCATGGCACGTCTGAAGCCAGCCTAGACTACACAAACCCATGATGGATCTTATAAGAAGACTCTGTGGTACCTCACAGAGTCGGATATATTTTAAGTGGTTCCTGTCTGGTTGCTTATTTGTTTGTTTGGTTGACTGATGTATTATTTTATTGTTATTTCGTTGGTTCTTTTATAGCCAGGGTCTCATTCTGCAGCCCAGGCTGGCCTTCAGAGACTACATTAAACTCCCAGCACTGATCTCCCTTGTAGAGGTCAGAGGCATGTACCATAAAACCCGACTTCTTTACAGAATGTTCGTACATAAATAAAATGAAAAGAGAAGATAAGAACGATGTTGGCGTTATGGGTGTGGCTCTGTGAAAACCACACTTGCCTGGCATTCTGAAGGAACAGGGTTGGACCTCAAGTTCCATAAAATGCAAGGAAAGGAAAATTCCATATACATCAAGACAAACAAAGGTTAAATGGATTGTGAAACCCAGGCCTTTGTTCTGCCTTCTAAAATATCCCAAGAAGTTAAAAGAGCCTTCCATTTCTCAAAAGCACCTATTCTAATAGTTCGTTGCATTTCACACCACCCACCACGTCAACTTTCACCTGTATCCCCTTAGCCCAGACACACCCTCCTCGTCTCCTTTCTGCTTCTCACCACTTCAGGCTTTGAATACACCCTTCACAGTGTCTTATCATGGACCGCTTCTCTTCTCACTTCAGTGTCGTAATGAATGCATTTCCGCGTGATCTCAGCCAAAGGCCGGGGAGCAAACTCCTCCCCTGCCTCCAGTGCGCCTCCTAGAGTCGTAAGACTGCATAAGCACATTAGAAAATAGCCTAGAATCACCTCCCCCCCCCCCAGTGTTGTCCCACTTGCTTCAAACCCTCAAGTCTGTCCTTAGAAGGAGGAAGATGCCTTTTGTCAAATGTCCCTTCTTTTCTATCTCCCATGAGCCCTATCTGAAAACTGAGCCTTGTCTTTTTGGTTACCTCTCTCTCCCTTGGTTTCCTAGACACGATACAAAGCTTCCTCTACCTCACGATCCTTTCTTCACCACCCACAAGCAGTCAGTACCACCCTGCTTTAGCACAGTCTCGCCGTCACTCCCTCATCTAGCTTCTCCACCTGTTTTTCTTGCTACTCGAGTTCAGGAATTTCATGAAACTTTCTGTCAAGCTGTTCAAGTATATATTCCTTCAGTCTGCCAAAAGGCTCTCTCTCGCTGAGTCTTTTCCCTCGGTCCCCAGGTACCTCTGCTAACGAAACTGCTGAACGGGAGCTAATTTATCACGGTATTATCACTATATCAGGGCATGAGAGAGTCGTACCCGGGATGAATTATGGATCTTTCCTGTGTCCCACGCATCCTGTACGTCAAGGTAAGCAAATGCTGCCTTGCGTTGGCTGTCAGCCCCCCAAACAGCTGACATTTGTTATTTTAATTAATAGTTGACTTTGCTGAAATAAGCCGCTGTGAGAAGCAATGACTTTTTATTAAATCTTCTCTGCAGCATTGTGCTCCCCAGATCGGGAGACAAAAAGCTCATTTTCAAAACTGCTTTCTCCTGCAAGGTCACAGTTAACAGCTTGTGTGCACATGTCACGGGAACATCTGCTTCTGTGCCACCGATATCAGTAAAATTTGCTTTATTTTGAAATTTAAATTTACTTTGACTCCGAGAAAAATGATGAGTCAGTCATTAAAGAGCTATTAAGTGATGTTGATGAGGGGAGGCGGGTTTTTTTTTCCAGTCATTTTGTCACAGAACTGATGGCGAAATTCTTCCAAACTCAGCAACCCACTTCAAACATCGCAGAGAACCGTGGTCACGGGCACATCTGGGCTCGGACCGACTTGTCCTTTCATTAATGCAAATCATTATGATGTAATTACTCAGCCTGCAATGTAGCGATCATTGATTTCTTTTGCCCGGTAGCAGTATTTTTTAAGTCACTGATGACAAAGGGAACTTTCGGGATGATTCCAAACTACACAAATTAGATCCAGTTCAAGAAAGGCAAACTTACTTAAAAGGTTCCGACACTAAATTCCTCTCCGAGATTTTTGTCTCTGATTGGAATAAATTAAGCCAGGGAGTCGATGCCGCCATGTTGTTTTAATTACTTTTGGTAATGCCTCTTCCTCTTCTCATTTCCGAGACAAAGACACTTTAGCTCTCCCTGAATGGATTTGTGTTCTGCCCCACGCACACATTCTTACAGCATGCCCGTACCCACTGGAAAGAGGTAACTCCAACATAAGTAGTCTTATCTTCATTTGATGTGAAGAAGGTTCTCTTCCCAAAGGCCAAAGATGTCCTGAGACATTAACATTTCTGAAACTCAAACTACCACCTATGGGTTGTGACATCCATATATCTCCAAGCCTTCAAGGTTCTCAGTGTTTTACATTTTGTAGTGAATTAACTGAGGGACTCTTGATTCCTCCCCATGTTCATACCCTCAACCTCTTGTTGGTGAGTATTGTCCTCCGCTGACTATAGGCTCAGTCTTTGGATTGGTTTTCAACAAATGGTATATGGAATGGAGAAATAGCATGGAGAAATAAATGTTCTACTACATTTCTCCTCATGACTCATTGCATCTCTGTATGACTTTAATAAGTGTTTTTTATGCCTTGGCACACCATGGGTATAAAAAGAAAGAAGGAGACCAGAGGAGAAATATTCCAGCTATGTCTTGTTGTCATGATCAACCAATCTGTAGCCAATCCAGAGAGGTACGGACTGTGAGAAACGAGAATGAAAAGTAAAAGTAAGAGATTGTCTTTGTAGGCCATCGATATTTGAGTCAGTCCATTTCTTAGTCCACAATAACAGATGTGTATGTAGCATATACAGCATGACCTTTCATAGCTTTTTAGGGGCAGAGGGACAATAAAGACAGGCAAAGCAGAAGTCCATAAATTCTGACAGATGAGTATGTCTATGAAAACAATTCCACCATCAGGATAAGCAACATAACCAGCCATTGTCAAAATCGGGCATCAATAGGAGGAGAGGCCCTTGGTCCTGTCAAGGTTCAGTGTAGGGGAATGTCAGCGCAGGAAGGTAGAGTGAGTGAGTGGGTGGGTGAGGGAGCACCCTCATAGAAGCAGGGGGGGGGGTAGGATAGCGGGTTTTTGGAGGGGAAACCAGGAAATGGGATAACATTTAAAATGTAAATAAAAATGCAATTCAAAAATAAAATAGAAATACTTTTAGTTAAAAAATATAGGCCATCACCAAAGCGGGTAATAATAAAAAAAAAAAAAGTCTTCGTAATCTTTGACTGCGGTGTGAATGGTTTATACCCAAGAGTCCATGTGTAGGAAACTTAGTGCTTCGTGGGTTTATAAAAGGGAGTGGTAGAAACTTCCAAATGTGTGCTTACTGCAAAGTCATTGCGTGAGCCGGAGTAGTAGAATGGAAGAAAAAAATTGCCCCCTATGTTTTTTTGTTCTCTGTTGTTGTTGTTGTTGTTGTTGTTGCCTTGCATGAGGTCATTTTCACACATTCCCACAGTGGCATTGTTGTCTAAGAGGCCTTTATCAGTACCAAGTAGAAACTGCCACCAAACCCCTCAACCTCCAAAACTATGAGAGAAATCAATCTCTCTTCTCACAAATAACCCGCTACAGTGAAAAACAGGGCAATTTGTCCTTTGTCACTTCTCCCATCCTTCCTTCTTCCTTCCATGACCCTGGTCAATTCTCTTGCAATGTATTCTCTGGGACACATTTAGCATTTGTTCACTTGTTGCTAGCAGTTCCCATGTAAACCAGTCTCTATTTTTTTTTTTTGGTTCACATGTGAAGGCTTAGACTTACATATAGTCTACCTAGAAAGTCCATGGGGGATGACTATCCAAGAGATCCATGGTAAGATGATACAGAATTGAGCCAACAACTTAAACATGATCCTAAAGGTATCCTTATGAGGTATTCTGGAATAAAAGGAAGCCATATATAAAAAGTCCTTAGCACATTAAACTGGCACATTGCATATTCTCTCTAATAGCATCTGATAATACTAGGACCATATCATAAAAATGGCTGCTAGTTATGCACATAGCAAAGATGATAGAGGGAACCTGCCTGGATCTAGCACATAGAAATCACCCAGTTAACATTGATTGATTAACGATAAATGAAAAATTCATATCAAACGCTTATTCTTTGGATGTTATAAAGATACTCAGTCTGTAGACATATCATACTAAATCAACGTTGTTCTGCTTTAAACAATGTATTCCAAAATTTTACACTTAATACTTCTAATAACCCCAAGGCCATAGGCAAAGAGTTACACAGAAGCAATAATGAAGAGTGTTGAGGAAAGTGTCCCACGCGCCAAGTTGATATATCCTGTTTGGGTTTTCATGGGATTCTAAGTCCAGAATTCCTCAGATTTCCAACAATTTGGTTATCTTGTGTTTTCTTCACCCTCACACAGCTTCTCCTTATTCAAAATAAATAATTATGGAAAGGAAAAGGGAAAGAGAAGAGTAAAAAGAAGGGGATGAAGAAAGGCAAGAAGGAGGAGGAAAAGAGGAAGAGGAATTATTATTATTATTATTATTATTATTATTATTATTATTATTATTATTTCCTGCCTTAGGTAAATGCCATCACTCTACCCCAGGAAGCAAATTAAACCAACACAAAGTTTGGACTATACTCCTCCCAGATTCAGTCTTTTTCTACTGCCCCCTTCCATCAGATATTCACCAGATTCCCATGTGTTGTGTGTCTTCTTTAGCATCCTTACCCTCCACACTAATCCTGGGTCTTTGGGGAGTCCATTGCTTCCTCTCTGTGACTCCTCTGCTGTGTGTGCTGCTAGCCTCAGGATCTCAATGCCTTACTTTGATTTTGCTCAACACAACCTCAGAAACTTCCTCAGCAGCCACCTTCTGCCTCTGCTAACCACAAGTAATGGATGAAAAGCTCCACACGTCCGTGGTATCTCAGACCTGCACCCTGACAGGCGGTAGAGCCTGCCTGCAGTGAAGCAGAGGAGTGAACATGGGAGGCCCATGCACATGTGGTCTGTGGATTCACCACAGACACGTATCCCACTGTCTGCAGAGCTACGTTGCCACCTCTCATTCCAAAATCATGTCCCCTGAGAGCCTCTTAACTCATTGTCACCCCCTCTTTGGCTACTTACTAAGTTCTGGATGACAGAGTTCTAATTCTACTTTTGTGTCATGGGCAGGATATTAAAACTATGTTTCTCTATGTCAGCTGGTACGTTGTTAGGCCCGCTCCTAGAGACATTTCTAGAGAAATGTTGAGGTTGAATTGTGTGCGTCTAAATTCTGTGTGGGAATCTCTAGAACCTCAGAGTGAGGTTGGTTTTGGAGACATTTCCTTCAAAGACTCGATGTACTTGAGCTGAGTCCACTGTGGTAATTCCTAATTCACTGACTGGAATCCTTGCAAGTGGGAAGTTTTACACACCAAGAGACTCTAGGGCCACATTCATGGAAACACTCAAACACCAGTACACAGGATTAGTCAGGGTTACTGCTGCTATGATGAAACACCATGACCAAAGCATGGGTAGGAAAGGGTTTATTTGACTTACATTTCCTCATTGTTGTTCATCATTGAAGTAAGTCGGGACAGGAACTGAAAGAGGGCAGGAACCTGGAGGCGGGATCTGATGCAGGGATGCTGTTTCCTGACTTGCTCAGTCTGCTTTCTTATGAAACCACTATCAGGACCACTATCCCAAGGACGGTACCACCCATGATGGACTGGGCCCTCCCTCATCAATCACTAATTATGAATGCCCTATAGACTCGCCTACAGACCAATCTTGATAACTATACCTTGCGTCGACTTAACATGAAGCTAGCCAGCACATGCACTGAGAAGCTGGCCATCTACAAGGGAAAATATATATCTCTGGAAACTAAACCTGTCTCTACCTTGGTCTTGAATTTCCTAGAATGTGGGAAAGTAGACCCTGCTGATGAAATTATCCAGACTTCGGGTTTTGTTGTAAGCTAGAGCCGACGAACCCAAAGGATGGGATATAAAGAATGGAAGGGAGAAGGGACCTGTCTCCACCAAGTGGCAAGTTATTCCTGCTAGTGTGGTCCTTGTCAATGGGTGGCAGCAGCTAATTAAACCTCCAGCTCCCATCAGTACTCTCATGAATGACGTCAGCATGTCCTTCTGAGGCACCAGCAACTTGTCTGGCTGCAGCTCCAACCCAACATACTCCTTCAAAACATCCAGTTTCCCACAATCCCAGTGCCTTCCTTGTGCAGTTCTAGCCATGATAGCTGCTTTCTAGGGACCTCATTTTTTTTTTTTTTTTTTTTTGCTTTTCTTTCCAACACTTTCAGAGCCCTCCCTCCTAGCCCAGCAACCCTGCTAACCACCCCTTGCCCACAACTGCTTCCCCACTCAGTGCTGACTTGACACTATGGTTGAATGTTAGAATTGCTGAATTAATGAAGCAAGGGCCCTCTATGATGTTCGGGTAAAATATACCCCACATTCGTTTTCCACTGCTGTTGTAACAAACAAACCAGGGTAATCATTCAAAAACAGCACAGACCTTTTATTACACACATTTCTGTAGAAAAGAAATCTGATGCTATTTGCTGTATTAAAATAATGGTGTTAGGGAAATGCACTCTCAGGATCGGGGACTGGTAGGGTGGTCATCTCACTTTTTTCTTTCAGGAAACTTCCTTCCCACATCCTCAAAATTAGTGGCAAAATCTCTTTCATGCTTCCATTTCCCCACGTCTATGCAGCCCGGAAAGTTTCTCTTTAAGGATTCGTGTGATAAAACCCAGCCCACTGGCATAATTCAAGAAAATCTCATCTCGAGATGCTTAACTTTAATTACATTGCAAATCCGTTTGCCATGTGGGGTAATACTCACAGATTCTTGGGCATAGGACACACACACACATCTCCACAGGACAGTCCTCTGTACGACTGGGGAATTTTACCTGATCTCTCACTTCCTGTCTCGGCTCCACTCCCCCAAGCACAAAGAGCATTTGTGAAGGGGCAGGTTCTTTATATGAAATCGAATTCCTGTTTACAACATTATCAGGTAATTCTGATGACGTTACACAGGTATGCATTCTTCCAATAAGGCTTGACTTAAAAACAAACAAAAACCAAACCCAAACATACAAAACAGAAACCCTATGTTGTAAGTTTAAGATTCCAGGAAAGGAAACACGAAAGACCCTAATTAATTTCTCACAAAGGCAGAGAGTCAGAGGGCAGAGGGCCAATGGAGTCCCTGGCACACTGGTGTGGGTAGACAGATGGCAGCCACGCATTGGTCCCTCCTGCCACCAGCACCCACCACAGACTTTTAGTGAAGGGTTGTTCTGTCTTGTTTCCTAGTCCCACTCTGACAGGCCCTGAGTAGGGCGGGATCGCCACTCACCCGCTTCCGGCAGCGTGGGTAAGGACCACATCTCCTCTAGTGTGGGAAACAGGGTTTCTTCTTCAGGGCTGTTTGCAGTCTCCAGAAGTTGTGGCAAAATACCTAAGGCTGAATTCCTCCTGTCGGGACTTATGAGTTAAGTCGAATGCAGCCCTTCGAGGCCATACATATCCCAGAAGCCTGAGAAAGTGAAGCCATTGGTTACCCACATCTTCCAATCCCCACCCCCACCCGGTCTGTCTCTCTCTCTGTATCTACGTGTCTGTCTCTGTCACTGCGGTTCTTTCTTCACTTCAAGATCATGTGACTTCTCGGGGTTGGGGATTTAGCTCAGTGGTAGAGCGCTTGCCTAGCAAGCGCAAGGCCCTGGGTTCGGTCTCCAGCTCCAAAAAAAAAAAAGAAAAAAAAAAAAAAGATCATGTGACTTCTCTAACTTTTACGACATGCGTTATTTCAGCTCCAACTCTTTGGAGTGACTGACTGCGACATTTGGTGAGAGCCGTGCAGAAGGGCCTCAGTGAGACTCCGCATCGTTTGACTTCCTGAGAGGAAAGCGAGTTGCAGAAGCTCTTAGAGGCCACCCGCACCTGCCAACAGGTACCACAGCATAGGACCTTACCGGCTTTCCTTCCTTACTCTGTGTGTCCCAATCCCTCAGTGTGTGAGGCTATGGAAACATTAGTCCTGGAAGAAAAAGAAAAGCACTCCTTTTCTCTGTGGTCTATGATGGGTTTTGCACATGTCCTTTTTTTTTTGAACGTCAGGCTTCATTTCAGAAGGAAGAGGGTTGGGTCCTGTGATGATTTATTTGTGCTGAAAGGAGAGGTTATTGGTTTTTCCTCATTTATATGTAGGGCCCCTCACAGGGAGATATTCTTAGGAACAATTTTATATCTCTTCATATTTTCTCCAGTTGTGGTATATTTGCTTGCTTTGGGGGCCGGCTGCCTGTATCCCTTCAAAGTGAAAGTTAGGGAAGAAATATTTAAACAATAGAAAATTCCACGGTGCTTATGAAAATGGGCGTGCATCATCTGATGAGTAACAGAGGGGCCCTGAGCTTGTTCCAGGACTGGCCATCGTGGCTGATGAAGATGAATAGGAGTGCAGACAAGTCAGGGCTTTCCGAGGGACCCCACTGTACACACTCATGGATGAACTGTGCTCTCGACAGATCTGATTTCCTTCCTGCAGCCGTCAGCTCTATTATCCTGCCTCAGGGCTTGAACCTGCAGCCACTGAATCTTGTATTTGCTCTGCCTGAGGCCTTAACCTGCTGCTCTCTCCTTCATCTTTGTTTTCTTCCTCGCGCCACCTGTTTCTCCCATCGGGCACTCTGAGGGGCCTTCCCTCCGTCTCCTCTTTTCTACTTCTAGTATTAAAAAACATCCCAGGCGGCCACCTTTCACCTGCGTGTGCTTGAATCTTCCCCTGCAGCTGTCAAGATGAGTTTTCTTCAGGCACATGAATTCCAAAGCCGCTTTCCATTTGTACGAGCAGAACAGACCCCATGACAAGGCATCAGAAAGGCGCTCGGTTCCTCAAGCACACCTAAGAGAAAAATTAACTAACAGAAAACAGTGACGTATCCAGTACAGAAAGTCAAAGGCCCTAGTAAAATCTCTTTAGAAGTAAAGCCTCAAAGCCTGGCCTTATTGAGGCCAAGAGATGACTGCCCTCTGACTTTCCAGAGCCCCCATATCCCTCCTTTCAGAACTGTACGGAAACCCCCGTATCCACCCACCACATGAGGTTATGAAACGTTTGAAACATAGCTAGCACACGCTGAAAGATACTGTAATTGCAAAATGCACATTCAGTTTCGAAGACGTGGCATGGGGAAAATAAGTGTGAAATAGTTCATTGATAGTTTTTATATAGATTATATGTGGAATGAAAACATTGTGGCTATATGGACAAAATAGAATGCCATTTAAAATCAACACCACCTGTTTCCTTGTCCTTGTCCTTGTCCAGCTAACAGAAGCATCTCAATTGTCCGTGTTGAACTGGGCATGGTGGCTCCTGCCCTTGGGAAGTAGAGGTAGGAGGATGGCTGGAGTTCAAGGTAGGGCTGAACTATGTAGCAAGTTCAAGGACAGCCTGAGTTACAGAGTGAAGAGTAACATTGGAATTTGGTTCTCTCCTACACTAGAATACAGTTCCAACACACCTTACCGTCTTCCTGTATTTCATCTTTGCTTTGTTTGTCTGGTTGCTCAGTTGACTTCTTGGTCTTCTTTTGTTTTGCTTTATGGGATATTTCAAGTGCTGTGGGTGACCAGAAGCAGAGTTTTCATAAAATTTACACATGTGTTTGGTTTTTTTTTCCCAAATAGAATTTAGCTGGCATGCTTTACAAAGCCTGTTTTCCATTTTTACACAGGGAATTGTCTTTAATAAAGTCTGGCTTCTCGCCATTATATACGTTATATACTCTTTTTTATCCTGTAAATTCAATCTGTTTTAAGATTAGCTAAACATTTACGAGGTGCCCCTCATTTGTCCAAGAACTTATAAACTAATCTCTTCCCCACCCTCAAGGAGAACATATTCCAAAAGGGCACAAGAGGACAAAGCCAAACGTCTTTGTATTGAATTTCAGTACAGCAAGATGTGCTTTTGAAAAGGAGGGGCGTGCTACACAGTTTTTCATCATGCTTTTTATGTGTTCTTAAGGGTGATCTTTCTAATAAATTTTAACCAAAAGGAACAGAATGGTTTCACTACAGAGCGTAAAGCCTTTGTCTTGGGCATAAATCACAAATGAGTGAGATCCTGAAAGAATTTTTCCAGAACTGGAGAAACACTAACAGCGTTCACGTGACATGTGCCAGATATCCCTAGATTCTTTGCATACGAGAGCTAACAAGACTCTTGCACAAGGGCTCTGTCCACAACAGGCTTGGTACTTCTGCCTCATACTCCTTCCCTCCCTGCATGACTCAGGTGACTCATGATAACTTCATTGTGTCTAGGACACTTTAGGGCCACCTACAATTTGAAGGACTAAGCATCTCTATGATGTCATTTTCATCTTGCTTTCCGTCCATCTCGCTGGACATGAGCACTGGACAGAGCACTCTCTTCTCTTCCGGTGGGCTGTTTCCTGTTGCTCACTCTCCCCGGAGTAACTCAGTTAGGAAGAGTAACTGTTACAATGGCGTGCCTTAGATAAAGTAACTGTTACAATGGCAGCGTGCCTTAGATAAAATAACTGTTACAATGGCTTGCCTTAGATAACTGTTACAATGGTGTGCCTTAGATAATGCGAGAGCACTGAGACTCCTTCGTGCTTACTTTCTTTGCAGCAGTTTAAGGAACACAAGCCAAGTCTTACTCCAACCGCAGATTTCCAGAGACGACCCATTTGCATATCTGAAGAAGGAATGTGGCTCTTAATGATCTTAATGGAAACCAGAAATGTATCATTTTCCTGATAAGTTGTCATTGTGCACGTTCATCTTCCTGACACCAGAATGCAAGCATGTAAATCTAGGAACTGCTGCCTGTCACCAAAGACACTGAAGTGACATTCCCAGTTTTCACAGCCTGTTCCCACACCAGATTTCTCTACTACATTCCAATGTGATCTCGTCTCCATCCCCCCCCCCCCCCAACTTTAATTTTTTTTTTTTTGTTCTTAAAAGCTAATTTCCAATGTCAGTCTATAATAGTTCTCGAAACTCTCAGCACAAAAGCTTCTTATTTGGAGATTATACTTCCCAGTTTATCTGGACATTCTTTCCAAACAAGCCTCTGAATTACCTTGTGAAATCCTTAGTAATGTTCCCAGAACCTTCTGACATTAAGCTTAATTAAGGTTTATGTGTTAATATCAAACAATAAAACGAGGACAGCACAGAAACATTGAAGAAAAATAGAAGCAAGGTAATTAGCCGGGGCGATACTTGTTCCTTGAATTTTACCACGGTACATATGTGTCCTTGCCAATTTGCAATTTTTTTTTCAAGTTATTAATTACAGCTTCCGAGGCAGAATGTTTAAGGTACCTCAGGAGCCATCTTTTAAAGCCTTCGCAGATTTAATGAAAAGCTGGTGATTGCTGCCTTGAATAGCAACAGAGATGCCTCCCAACCTTAGAGGAATCAGCTAATGCCTAATTTCTCTTATCTGTGAACAAGCAACTATCATTGCTCACGCCTTTCCTGAAGTTCATTACCAAGTAATAGAGCTCCCCTTTGTTTACAGGCTGCTTACAATGCAGATGGGATTTTCCTCTGTGTCTCGATGACTCTGCCTCTTTTGAAAAAGGAAACCACACCAATATACTTTATGATTTAAAACCATCAGGATAGAAACGGAGCAGAGATGCTAAGCAAAGTAGGAGAGCTAGTTTGAAACGTGCCACTAAGGAGGGAGGGGAAAGGCAAGGTATGTGAGAGACATAAAGATTACTTTACACATGTCCTTCAAAAAAGTTTAATACATAGTCAGGTCACATTACTGCACATCAAATTCTCCAGGTCTCTGGCTGCCAGTAGCAATTATCTGTAAAAGAACATGTTTTCCCCGGTGACTCGCTATCGGGAATTTTCAAGTATACCTAAGCATAGCCTTGAGCAAGCTCCTATGGGGCGTATTCGGAATATAGGATTTCATTTGGATGCGATATCAAGGTTTCTGCGCGGGACCTCTATCTATGTATTTTTACATCTGTTTTAACATATTGATGTGTTTATCTGTGGGCTTTAATTACATGACATAAGTATATATAAATTTAAATAGTACTCCTGAGCTTCCTCTCAACTTTTGTCGCGAGGCATACAAATATATTTCCCTGGGTGTCTGCATGATTTTATATTATAATGGTGCTTCCTGAGTTTTCCTCATTATTTGGTGGGGAAAGGTGTTGAATATCTGCAGGCCGCTGAGGCCCCAGGTCTTGTTCTCTCCGAGCAGGTCACGCTGCACTCATTTCCAGTGAGCAGTAGGGTCACGGCGGGTGTCATCTTTCGAGGCCATGCCAAACCAATGTCAGTTGGCCACGAGTCACCTTTCAAAGAGCAAAGCATATACTCAAATAGTTCAAAAACAGCAGCAGCGCTTCCAAAAAATAACTTTTCATGGTTCTCGTTAAGGATTCATAATATAACTTCAAATCCTCAACCGTTCAAATAGGATGCCATTTCCCTTGGAATTTCAGATGTTGGCTGTGTACGCACTGGCTCCATGGAGGTGGCATTAACCAGAACTCTCCTTCTCTGATTTATAAACCCCACCAGTGTGTTTGTGCACCATCACCTCTATAAAGGGGCAGGCAAGAAAGAGAGAGAGAGAGAGAGAGAGAGAGAGAGAGAGAGAGAGAGAGAAAGAAAGAAAGAAAGAAAGAAAGAAAGAAAGAGAAAGACAGACAGACCCAGAAAGGAAGGAAGGAAGAAAGAAAGACACAGAAAGAAAGGAACAAGGAAGGAAGGAAGGAAGGAAGACACAGAAAGGAAGGAAGGAAGAAAGAAAGACACAGAAAGAAAGGAACAAGGAAGGAAAGGAAGAAAGAAAGAAAGAAAGAAAGAAAGAAAGAAAGAAAGAAAGAAAGGAAGGAAGGAAGGAAGGAAGGAAGGAAGAAAGAAAGGAAGAAAGAAAGGAAGGAAGAAAGAAAAGAAAAGAAAAGAACTCAGTGATAATGACCAATAGGTATATTTACAATATTTTGGACAATGCACAGCAGGTCTTTTCCTTCTCCTTCTGAGCTGAACTGGCCAAAATAATACCCTTCGCCTTTTTACTTGCTTTCTCAACAAGAATGGGTGGCTTTTTCTCTCGAATGTCACCTGTTACACTTAGTCCCTCAGGAGCCCTAAGCAATATGTCCTGGATGGATGAGCCACTTCCTTTGTGAAGGAACCACCTAAGACCAGCTCAGGAGAGAAGGGCAGGGTATGCAGGATCTCTATAACATTTGGAACTGGGATGTGTACACACCCAGCCTAGCTCTGGGTCTGACTTATCTACTTTCCACTGCGGAGATTTGAGAAGTCCATGAAGGGCACGAGTCTAGCAGGTCCTGTTTACTGCAGACTGGAGTTTGCCAAATGAAAATCACCGAAGGGCTTATGATGAGTCTCTCCAAGGACACTGAGAACCCAACTGTTCCCTTCAACTCTACATTAGCTGAGGCAATCTGGCTGACATCACCTCCTACCCTAATACACAAGGTTCAATGTTTTGTAAAGGCCATATGAACCCTTTGGGATTTTCACAGAGCCATGTGTTCTTTTATTACTGCAAAGCTCAACGATGAATACAATGGTTTTCAGGCCTTTGTAGCTTGGGTGATCTCGGAACAGCTTTGACTTCCGTGGCCACAAAATGTAAGCGGAGTTGAAAAAGTCAAAATCCTTATCTTCTCTCTTTGTCGGTACTCTCCCAGAATCATGGATGCCTGGCCTCCTCCTTCCTGGATCTCTCCAAATAGATCCCATTTATCTGATTGGATTTCTGTCCCATCTTTCTACATATTACAGCTAATTAGTACCCCCTGATGAGAAGCAGCCCACTGACGGAGAAAGCAGTTAGATAAGACCTACATTAACAAATGTAGTTCATTTAATATCATTTGTGCTGCTGCATTATTAATAATACATAATTACCCTGTGCAGGCTGGAAGGGGAAAAGAAACCTCTTCTCTAATTTCTTGGCCTTTGCAGAGAAGCGGTGTATCAGAGTGAGTAAAACAGGGTTGGGCTATCCACTGTGCCATCTATCATAGAACTTCCCATGTCATGCTATTTTATTGACTTTGGGGCTAGCTACAATTTCTACACTCCAATACAGCCACAGAGTCAACTTCTGTTTTCAAAAAGGACAACTTCTCCTTTCAGAATGTCCCACAGGGAGGTCCAGCCGACAGCTATCGGCAAGCTGGGGCTCGGATTCTTTCTTCAGACTGTTATTGAAAAGACCCAACGCCCTAGGTAACGGGTGGTACCGGGGTCAACAACTAATGCTCGCAAGATTTGATGCAACATAAGATATGAACCTGACATCATTCTTTCCACCCTCCAGAATGTGACCGAGCCACACTAGAAAGGGTCCTGGCACACGGCCTGCATCGTAATATGACGGGTACTAGTGGCCGCTTAGGAAGACTGGCCAGTCTTGATGGAGTGCCTCCTCAGTGCCAAGTTTTATGCTAAACCCTTTACGTGTATTCATTCTCCCAGGCTTCTTATGCTGGAAGTTTCTATTTTCGTGCTAGAGGTCATCCAAATCTGGCAACACCTCACAAACTGTCATGAAAGAAAAATCTCCTGTAAGTAGTCCATGCTCCTTGCGTTTTCCTTTGCTGGCTTCTCCTCAGCCAGAGCCTAGGCTCCCAAACACTGTTTGCCAGAGGGCAGCACAAACACATGCAGAGCAGACACCCACCGTGTGTTTGTTTGCACAGGTGAGGCAGGTCTGAATTCGGGCTTAAGCAGTTAGATCAGAAAACTGAGAGGCTCCAGATTCAAGGCCTGATACCCAAGGGAACCAGGAAAGCCTCAGCCAAGAACAGGAGAAGGACCGAACCCTCCTAAATGTGTCTTTTCTCCGATTAACGGTACACGTGAGCTCCTGGTCTTCCCTCGTCTTTCCGTTCATTTATTCAGCAAATCTTCCTGAGAGTTTGTAAAGGGGAAAGGGAGAATTTGAAATTCAAAATTAGTAAATGAGGGAGCAAGGACTTCCTCATTGTCGACAGAGAGGAAAGGCGGCAATAAAGATACATTATTACAATGGGATATTTTCCAGGACAATGTGGATACAAAGAGAGGAATGCTCAATTCTATCCAAGTGATCAGAGAAAGTTTGACCAAGAGACTACAAGTGGATTCTTACAAAATGAATACCCTTTTTCCAGGGGGACAGATGGCCAGGAATGCATTTTCTCTTACTGTTATTATCGCCACGATTTTACACAATAAACCACAAGTCCCTGCCCCTGATGGTTGAATGTTTTGTTTTTTCAAAGACTTTGGTTTTCAAGGTCACCAGCCTTATCACCTCCTTATCTCTCAGAGACAGTTTGTAAGCCAGAGACAGGGGCAATGGTTAGGATACAGGCCCAGCATTCGGCATGAGAGAAAGGAAAGATATTAAGTACTGATTCATGAAAGAGCTTACATCTAGAATAATGTTAGCACTGATTTTTATCTACACTGGAGTTTCTTCCCATCTGGTTCACAGTATATCACAGTTTTAAAATATAAATGATTAAGGGATTTTTTTTTTCCTCTCAGTGATCCTCAGTGTTTATAAGATACAGAACAGAATGAAAATTCTCTGAAATTTAAGACATCTGTACTGTCATATCCATTAGTTCACATCTTGGTGCAAAAGAACTTACTCTATCCATCTGCAAGATCCCGTGACATCCAATTCCCTTTCTTTAAAAACAAAACGTAGCCACGTCCCTGTGTTCGACTCAAGGCATTGCTGTGATCTCCTTTGGGCATTGCAAAAGGACAGCCATGCGTGGTGGGGACTGCCAAGTGTTCTTCTTTCCTCCTCAGCAGACAGTTAGACTGTCTCCCTCTCTCTCTTCCCTGAAGTCCGACAGGCGTGTGTCTGAATGTGTGAGCAGCAGCTCGGCATGTCAGCCCAAAGCCCAGTCCATAACACCACTTTAGATGCCGCTCCTCTGCCCCGAAGACAAGCAGAGGACTCTGAGGCCCTGTACTGTAGCAGAGACTCATAGAAGAACAGTTCAATAATGCACCAACCTGACATTATTTTCTTATTATCAATACTCCTCCAAATCAAGAGTTTCTGAGGTGAAATGCTGTACGTCTTTGCTCTGGCCTTTCATTTACCCCAGAACAAAGGTTATTTAGACTACCAGAGTAAGTTTTACACGAAGAGATATCGAGGAAGAAGGTATCTGCGGGGTTTCACATGGATCTTACAGCTGCATAGTTTGGTGAGGTGGCCTGGAACGCCATTGCAGGCAGAAGTGGGGAGAGGCTAAGCGGAAGTGGGATGGGGCTGAACGGAAGTCGGAGGGGGGTAAGCGGAAGTAGCAACCCTACTAAACGTCAACCTTGGGCAAAGTGAGGCACTGAAACCGAACCCGTTCCCCTGTACAGGGGCGGGGGGCACAGTGCTGATCACTGTTCCCAGGAGGTGTGGCACTGCTGTTCTAGGTGACTGTAGCTTTCTATTGAAATGCCACTTTCTACCCCTGCCTTCCCCACTCCTACTGTCTATCTTGGCTCTTCCCGCGAATCCTGTATTTTCCCTCCACACTACTTAACAAAGAAAGTTAAAGCAGGGAGATTTTATTGAACAACTGTCTTTGTCCCTCCACTAAGCTTTCCTGAAGACAAAGCCTCCCCAAGGGAGGGAACGCCTTCTTCACACTTGAACCGCCTGGCCTAGAATCATGTCAGCCATCTGGTAGCCCTTATCCCTCCCCTCCCACTTTACCAGGGAGCTCTCACGTTTGCTAAGTAATTCCAGCTTAGTCTTTCATTCTCCCAACAGTCTGGAGATTATAACTTTAGGAGGTGACAATCAATGACCTGTAAAGGCCCTTCTAATTAGAAGAGATTATGATTTTAAATCCTCACTCCCAGTAAACAACCACGGGTACACCCACAGAAAACAAATATATACACACGAAGTGCCAGTACCATAGATATCCTTGAAAGATTTCACCCCGACTTCCCCAAAGGCCACTCTCCTGCCTCCAGACACCGGAGACGTGTATTCGAAGACAGAAAACAGACGCAAACACCCAGAATGTGACTATCCCTCTGCAGACGCACTTCTTCCCTACAACGACTAGCACAGTCTGAGACAAATATGTGCACATATGCGAAAGTCACTTAGCACCTGTCACTTGGGTGACATTTATTCTATGATTTCCTACCTCGTCCAATAAAATAGGAATGCATTAATCCAAAATTAAAATAACATCCTCACCTCTATTAGCTATTCAGTTTTGGATGTTTCATCAGATCGGTGTCCTCTGTGGAAGGTACGCGGAGAACAAATGCTTCTCCCAGAGTCCCCCATTATTCTGCCATTTACATTGCAAATGTTATCAAAAATGCAAATATGTGACATCTCTAATTGTTTCTCCGTCTTATCCTACGCTAAACACGGGCTCGCTTAAATCGTATTTCCCAGAATAAAAGATCTGGGGGGGGGTAGTATTGTGGCTTTCTGTATTTAGAGGTCCTTAGCCAAAACTACATTAATATTGCTTTTAAAAGTTACTCACCCAAGGCCTGAAGAAAGAAGATCCTTTGGATGAGAAAGTAAGAGGCAAATGTCACAAGACAGTCAGTCGGGCGTAAGAGTGGCATGCAAGTGTGTCAGAGCAGGAAGGCCTAGGGGTACAGGCGTGACTGATGGTGCAGAGCCCACAGCGAGGAGCCTCGGGAGGACTCTCAGTCGGCTTTTCTGTTTCCATCTGGAATTTTACAGACATGGCCTCCCCACCGCCAAGTAGCAGTCATCACACCCCCTACCTCCCTGACTGTGCCCCCTCCCATGCCAGTCCACGGACAGAATCACACTTAGCTGGGTGCAGCCAATTACCCTCAGGTGCTGCAGCCAATTACCCTCAGGTGCTGCAGAGACTCCTAGAGCCAAAGGAGAGATGGGCAGCCAGTAGTACCTAGGGTTTTGCCCTACACATGGCCTCTGTCTCCCTTCCCATGAGTCAACTCCATCGAGGATGAGGGCCAGAGGCAATCAATAAGACACGAAACAAATCACGTCCTTTTCACCATCCGTAAACCAGAGCATCCCCCTGAATGTGCACTTTTCTCCGTGGAGACACCAAGCCACTGCATTTGGGACAGCACTCAAGCATGTGGTGTGCAGGACCAGAAGGTAGCCCTGTGCCTTTGACAGTGTAATGTTAACGATATAAAAGACTGTATTTCATTTGAGCACTATTCTGCCCATCCCCCATCTTCTTTCATTAATGTCCAGCATCCGGGCCTGCTTAGAATTTTCCCACCGAAGGACAAGAAAATGAATGGGAACAGCCACGAATCATACTAAGATGGCCTTACCGATAGCCCTCAAGGACTCACCCCAAGTACCAACTCTTTGTAGACAGTGTTTTGATGAGAGTCTAGTGAAGACTGTACATTCTCTACCCAGATTTAAAAGCCAAAAGCACACATTTAGCACGCCAATCTATCGTTATATGGGGTTTCATTGCTGTTTTTGTTCTTTTTAAACCCTTCACTGGATTCCGCAGTACAAGTCCCTGGAGTTTCTGGCACTTGCTTGAAGAGTGAAGGTGTCAGTCCTATCACATGAGAAGAACATGGGAACATGGGTATCGAGTTCAGAGTCCTAGGTTTACTGCTGGCTGGCTCTGTGCACTTAATCTGCTAGGCTTCTCCGAAACATTTGTCCCTTCATTCTACAAAGGAAGACACTGGTACCCACACTATGAGGAAGTGACAGGAGAACCTATCTGTTTTAGCACTCCACCCAACCACCTCCTAAACCCTCTGTGTGCGACACACGTGTCCCCAGGGGTGAAATGCCTTGGACGTCTCCTCCTGTAGCCTCAGATACCAGATAGATGCGCAGTTCACATTGCTTTTGGCATTCCTATTTCTTATCAGGGCAGTAGGAAACAAACCCTGACGCTCCCATGTTTGATTATGGAACTCAAGTCTTTCCTTCAGAGTCTCTCTAGGCCACATTTCTCAAGCAGGACCTCTGCAGGCTCCTTTCCCCTACTCTATTATGTACACGTTATATTATACACACATTACAGTCTGAAAGTTAAGTGTCCCATAGGCTCACGGGTTTTAATGGTTAACTACTTCAGCCAGTTACTGTTAGGGTAGTTTGGGGAACATTTAGGAAGGTGTGGTTTGCTGGAGGAAGTGGGTCAATGGAGCCAGACCTTGAGGTTTTATAGCCTGGCCCAACTTACTGCTCCCCCCAACCCTGCCCTGCCCTGCTTTCTAAATGCAGGTGCAGTGCGACCAGCCATCTACCTGCCCCTGCCACCATGCTTTCTCTGCCTGTTGCCATGCCTTCCTTGCCATGATAGACTACGTTCCTGGGAATCCTAACCAGAATCAGTCCTCTTTCCCCTTAAGTTGCTTTGGTCAGGGTCTTTTATTACAGCTAAGAGAAAGTCACCAATACAACAGGATTCCGTAGGGCCACTTTCATACAAGCATATAATGCAATTTGAGCACATTCTTTCCAAGGCCCCAACTCCACTCTCCTGGACAGACTTACCTTCACTGGCCTATTGGCTATATATAAAATGGCACCATGTCGTCAGTCTTACAGGGATAGCTCCAATAGTACATAAAGGATAGGAATCTGAAAGACTTTAAATCTAATACACAGGGAAAAGGGATGCAAAATACCATCTCTTTAGCATGACACGCCCATGAGCAATCATAAACTCACAGTGGCTAAAGCCACCAGGAATACTAGGTCTACACAGGTCAGGTCTACCCAGGAGTCACTATAGATGATCAAGGAGCTCATGGGGTCTTACCACTTATGATTGCACTATTGGTGACTATCAGACTCTAGGAGCGAGGGAGGAATAGCATTTAGTGCTCTTTAGTGTGTAGAACACCAGTATGTTTGCATTTAGTTGTGTGTTCACTGGTGAGTCCTGCAGGCTCTGATTGTTACTTCCCAGGCTGTGTTCATAGAACAGGCACTAGGTAAGATCTGTGGGCACAAAACAAAACAGAAGTCATGAATGTGAAAGAAAATTTATGGTGAGTAAGGGAGTGATGGGGGTTAGAGGGACAGAGTGACCAGAGTGTAATATATATGTATGTGTGTGTGTGTGTGTGTATACATATATATATACACATTTGTATGACATCGTCAGAGAACCAAGTTTATTAATAATACATGCTTGAGTATTTTTTTAAATATCTTATGTCCGGTTGTCTCATAAATTCCCCTCGCTGAATCAATGTTATTCATCCACTTGAGAATCATCATTCTGCATCATTTCAAAGCTGAGTTCTGTTTCGAGTTGACAGGCTGGAAATAGACTTGAGAATCAAATTTCTGTGGGTAGATAAGAGAATTATAATGTTATTCAGCATCCATTAACAAACAGTCTCAGACACGAGGCACTAGGTAACAGTTGGTGGGGGGGGGTGCTTTCCAGAGAGATAGAAGAAGGAAGCGTGTCCCATCTGGTTACTGTAGAAGACAAAGATAGGAGACGGTATGAAAAGTGGTCATGGGGAAATGTGACCTCAGGCTCCCATCTGGAAGGGGGTGACACGGTAGCATAGAGCGCAAGGCTGAAGACTCCTAGAAATGGCACTTTTTCCCTTCTCTGGGGCTCTCACAGGCAACCGTCTAGACAACCAGGCCATAGATGAGCTGATGGAGACCAGCGTTGTGTTAAACAGCTCTGCGGAGGTCACTCAGCTGGGAGATGAAAAGTTGGTCATCGAAGCCGCACAGCTGACTCCAAATCCATGCAGTTCAGCATCTTCCTAGAGAGAAATTCTTGACAGGGATACTAAGAGGTCCATAATGGCCCTGTCCCCAAAGTCTACAACCCAGACCTCCAACGCAGAGCCAGTGGACATCAGAGCCAGTCCTTGAAGGATCTACAAGGCCCAGACGATAAGTGTGAGTCCATGTCCACAAAGGATATAGCTGAGTTCTCTAACGGTGTAAACCATACTAGAGAACAGATACTGAGTTACTTGTACCAAAACCTTCAGCCTGGACAGAAGCAGAGTTGTCTCACCCAACTACTAAAATGCAGTAAAGACTGGTCCAAAACATTAGCCCAAGATCAGCAGCATCAACCCCAAGTTTCTAAGCTCACTCTGTCAAGCCCTATAAGGTACTTTGGTGCCATCTTGAAAAACAGAAAGAGTCTTCAGATTTATCTCCTTTAGGTAGAGTCTAACGAAAATTTTTAAGAATATGAAATGTTGAAAAAGTTTAAAATGAAGTTCTTCCGGGCAAGGTAAGATAACTCCGTCAGCAAATGGTTTGCTGTGCAAACATAGGGACTTAATAATGATTCCCTGTACAGCCCACATAAAAAGCCAGGAGTGCTTTAGCAATTCTGCTAAACCAGAGCGATGGATTCCTGAGGAAGTGTTAGGGAGCACCAGGCTCCCAAGGAAGGGAATCTAACATTGACCTCTGGTGCCACTCACATGTGCATATACTTCACAGACACACAGGAACACGTAAGACGCCATAAAGTTATTTTTACCTACAACACATTAGGATGGGCAGCTCACGAGGAAGATAAGATCTCTTCTTGCAAATAGAAAAAAAAAAACCCTACATATTCTTTGAACATCTGAATGTTGTGGTATATGTATGAACTTAAACTCCAAAGGACTCTGGAAGCTTCTCTAATGAAACACCTGCAATATATTTATTAGCAATTAAGATGAGGAAATGGACAACATACTGATCAAATTTGTGGTTGACGCAAAGCTGAGTGTTACAGTAAACACATTAGGTGATGGAATTAGGCTCCGAAGAGGCAGCCACAGGCTGGCCTGGGGAATCACATCCAGCCAGAGAAAATTTAATGTGCACGGAGGCAACTGCACAGTGGCTGAATAAGGTTATATAAATATTCGCAGGTTTGCTCCATGGAAGGTGGATTAGATTATGGAGCTCAGGGGTTGGGGAGTAATGAACAATTTTTGACCCTTAACTATGTGCCAGGCATAGATAGCATCTCATTTAACCCTAAGAAATGAACAGTCCTGTTTATGTTCAATCAGATAAGTTAATGGAGGTTGAAGACCCTAGGTCATACAGCCAGTAAGTGGCGGGGCCAGGTTTCAAACTCATGTCTGCCAGACTTCAAAGCTCAACTTCTTTATATTATACTAAATTGCCTTTCTGACATAAGGCAGTAAGCCTAGTCAGGACCTTCCTCCAAATCTTTAATCCACTCTCGGTATTTGTGACAGAAGTGTGGCCCATTCTAAGACAGTAAAGACCCAGAAAATCGCGTACCAACCTCCAGATAATCCTCTGATTCTGGGGTTTTATGATAACTACTTCTAGATGTTTGCAGAAACCATGGCCCATGCAGGAGGAGGCCCCATCCAAATCTCAAGACCCTGTAACAATCCTCTACTCCTCCCTCCAGGGCAGAGGGTGGATGGAGACCCAGCTACGACCAGTCCCTGCTTGATCTCAACCTGGCCCGACTTCTCACTCTGGTCCATGAGTTCATGGAGCGGCTGCTACCCGGACACTCTATTCTCCCAGGAAGGCAAGAAGTCTAGCAACACACCCCCAGTCTTCGTCCAGAGCCCTGCAGCCCTGAGCTGCCTAACTCTCCAGTCTCTGGCTCTGTACGCAGGCAGTAGCCCGCATGTCAGTGCAGCAGTGCCACCCACTACAGAAGGACAATCTGGAAACGTCCCCACTGTCCCACGGATGCTCATTCATTCCCCTTTTGGTTTCCTTCCACTGGATTGTTTTATTTTATAATTTTGTCTTACTTTGGCTTGCTTTGGCTTTCCACAGTTGATCTTAATGCAAGGTCTAAAGCAGAGATAGTAGAAGCCGCACACCGTGTTGGAGTAAGAAGTGAAAACCCATGAGACCTTGTCGGCCATTGGTAAATACACCAAGAGTCAAGAAGAGTTACACAAACAGGGAGGTGGTTGTATCTTCAATGGCGGACGCTTATTGCTTATTTCTGTAAACGTCAGATACACCCCTCAATTTCACACTGCAGGGCATGCTGAGAAACACCATTGAAATAAACTCAAGACTGAGGAAGCCGTGTTATCCATTTATTCCAGGGGAGACGTACTTCACTTATTTTTTGTTTGTTTGTTTATTTATTTATTTATTTGATTTATGCAGCTGGGCTCAACACCAGCCCCTGGGCAATGCTTACATCAATTAAAACCACAGATAGAAACAGAACGCTGAATACAAACAAAATCAACAATTAATGGGCTCTCCCCAACTGTAAGGCACTTCGACAGAACCTTCAAATCACTCCTCCCTACCAACTCCCCTGGGCAGAGGGCTGGGTTAACAGATGGTTAAGCAACGTTCAGAGAGGGGAACGCAGCTTTAGTACTGTGGATGGAGAAAGGAAGAAAGTGTGCAGCGTCCACTGAATAATTTATCAGTGAAGCCATGGGTTGAAGATAGGAACCCAGGCCTCCCGTTGGATAAAGCTGTTATTTGGGTGACGGGAGAGAAAGACGCAATTCTAATGATGGTGCAAGACAAGGCCCAGGGTATTTAAAGACAGGTAGGACATTACATAAAATTATGTATGGTGGAACACGCCATCCTGCGCATATGCTGGGAGTCTTGCCAGAGTGAGGGATCTGGTATACATTACTTTTTCATTACAGGCTCAATAAAGTTCTTGGCCCAGCCACAGACTGGCTGGCTTTGAATTGCATGCCACATTTTGGAAATCTCACGAAGCTGCCATAGACTGGACGGTATATCTACATGACAGTTGGGATACAAAAGTTAAAGCTGATCCGGAATTCGATGTGTAATATGTCATTTAATTCCAGCTACCTTTGTTTACTACTTAGGGTTCACATACATATATTTATAGCATATTATGTCCATTACTGAAAAGATCATCACAAGCACACACTTACCTGCAGTGACCTCTTGTTACTGATAAGGTGGAGATTACATACATACATACATACATTACATACATACATACAATGCAAACAAATATAATATATTGTAAACTTGATATATTATGTAAATACATAATACATGAATTTTTCCAAGATGTTTTCAATCCAGTTTTTGTTGATACATCTATCCACCTTTGCATATTCACCATATTTTTAAAAATATGTTTATTATATTTACAGCGTGTTGCCTACATGTATGCCTGCTCACCAGAAGAGGGCGCCAGCTCTCAAAGGTGATTCTGAGCCACCATGAGCTCTGGAAGGGCAGTCAGTGTCCTCAACCTCTGAGCCATGTCTCCAGCCCCCGTACTCACCATATTCTAATATTGTGATTTTTAAGGGTACTTTTGATATTTTTATTTATTTTTTTGTGCATTGGTATTTGGTCTACATGTATGTCTGTGTGAGGGTGTCAGATGCCCTGGAACTGGAGTTGTAGACTGTTGTGAGCTGCCATATGGGTGCTGGGAATTGAACCAGGGTTTTCTGGAAGAGCAGCAGCTGCTCTTAACTGCTTAGTTCTCTCTCGGGGCCTGCTCTCAGTTTTTGTTACTTTTCTTTCTTTTTAACTCTCCATCTTGCTGACGCCCCCAGTGCCATCTCTGAGGTTTAATTTTCGCGTCCCTGACAATATATCCTTTTGTACCAGAGTTCATAGTTTCACATAACATAAACAAGCATAGGAATTATTTTGGGATTGTTTTTGAAGCCTAAAGTAGCAGAATGTGTGTCGTCGCCTGGGTACGGTTGCTTGAAACTGTCACAGCCAGCGTTTCCGTGAAGGGCCAGGAGGCTGGACGTGCGCCCAAGGGACAAGCCAGAACTAAGAGTCTCACCCTATCCTGTGGTCCTCATTTATGGGGTCATCTATTTTTTAAAAAAACACACAACTTCTTTAAGCAACATCTGTAAGAAAGATTGGAAGCAGGGAGGAGCCCACCTAAGGCCAAACACAGCAGCCAATGGCGTTTTCCTCTGCATAAGCAGAGCCGGCTCTCTGTGAAGGCTCCACGAAGGAGAAAAGGAGTGCGTCCCCACAGTTGTGGTCACCACACATTCACCACTGTACACTCTATTACCGCGCCAACCGCTTTTAAGTGCTCACTCCAGGATTCACAGGCCAAGCCTTCCAGACATAGACGTTTGCCATGCGGCACCTGCTGTGAAGCTCACAGACTCCTTGGCGCTCACAGTATAGACCGATATGTGATATGCCACGCGCTGAAAAGGACATCCGACTTCACTCACCCTTCAGGGTGCAGTTAAAGGTGAACTTCCTCAAAACAAGAAAGGTGTGAGAAGCTTTAAAACAACTGATTTTGCTTTCTTTGTTTACTAATATGTCTGCCATTTTTAAAAAAAATATGGCTCATTTTATGCATAAGGTGTTTTACCACATTTGTGCAGAACACACAGAAACCAGTGCAGAATGCTGAATCCCTTGGAACTAGAATTAAGCAGCTGTGAGCAGCTATGTGGGTGCTGGGAATTGAACCCAGATCCTCTGGAAGTGCAGTCAGTGCTCTTAACCACTGAGCTATCTCTCCAGCCTGTCCCTGCCAATTAAAAAAAAAAAATGGAATACTTTAAGAACTGGTAGAAAAAAATGAACTAAATAAATGACAGTGGAAAGGAATATCGACACAGAATTAAAATGTCCATAGTAACAGAGCAAATAGAGAGGTGGGGGTTGGGACACCTAACACTCAGAATGTCCTGAGCCTAATTCCCAGAGCTCCCAAAACTAGCACTAATATTTATGGGATATCCATGATGCTAATGCAAAGCACGCCGTGTGATAAAACATTAACAAAACAGATTTATGTTCTCTTAAACTCTCCTTAGATACAACCTTTTTGTGTAATAAATTTCACGGGAAGAAAAGAAGTGCCTCTTCCTAGCTTTGCCTTCTTCATACTTCCTCATCTTTATGAATTAGCACATGCACAAAACAAGGCTTCTTTAGTTAAATGAGCATGTGTAAGCGCGTCCATTTTCCATTGAAACCGTTTCCATGGACATGTCTGAGCAATCCAGCATAGAGCAAATATCAAAGGAATTCCTCCTGAAGCCTTCAACGAGGGCACTAAAAATTCTCTCTGTTTTTCTGCTTTTCATTCCTTAGAGGAGCTTGGTAATTCTACCAAGTTCTTCCAATACATCTACAACCAGGCAAATGCAGAAGGCACATCAGCTACCCTGCAGAGACAGACTCCCAGCCCGGTCAGAGCTCTTGCCTCTGCAGCTCTGGCAAGCAGAGGCAGAGTTTTGTGGGTACAGTGTGGCTGGAGGGAAGGAGGCTTTTGTTTGCAATTGGAACTCCTTCTCAGTGGAGGGCACTCTCTCTCTCAGGGTAAGGAGCCATCCTGAATCCCTTGCCTCCATGTTTCCGCTTGAATCCCACTCTCACCCTGACATTCTCTCAGGAAGACTAGGGACTGAACATCTTGCTCTCTTATCCCTTGACTGCGACACATCCTGATGAGTGTCCTGATGGTGGCAGGAAAGTAAGAATAAAAAAATCTCTGACTAGACCAAACTCCAGAATCCAGAATGAATGGGGTGGGGGCTTGGCGGGGAGGGAACATCTTATCTTTTCATAGCAATTCACTCTTGCAGGACTTAATGGAGGTCTATCAAGAATGAATCAACCCTTCAGTGGCAACACTTCCAACAACCTCCTACTAGGAGGTTGCACATGCACACGCATAGGGAGTGTGCACATGACTATAGCTACCCACAGTGGCCAGAAGAAGACAGGGTGTGATGCTTTTCATATGCCTGGCACAGGAGCCCCACTATTAGAAGGTGAGGCCTTGTTAGAGTAGGTGTGTCACTTGTCACTGTGGGTGTGGGCTTTAGGAGCCTCATCCTAGCTGCCCGGAAGCCAGTATTCTGCTAGCAGCCTTCAGATGAAGATGTAGATCTCTCAGCTCCTCCTGCACCATGCCTGCCTGGATGCTGCCATGCTCCTGCTTTGATCATAATGAACTGAACCTCTGAACCTGTAAGGCAGCCCCAATTAAATGCTGTCCTTTATACGACTTGGCATTGATCATGGTGTCCGTTCACAGTAGAAAGACCCTAAGACACATGGGATCCCATGGATCTAGAATTGCTGGGGGGTTGTGAGTTTCCCTAGAAGGGTGTTGGGAAATGAACTTGGGTCCTCTGTAAGAGCAGCATGCTCTCTTAGCGTGCCATGTCTCCAAGCCCTAAGCTGTACCTTAAATACGGTGCCACTTCTTCACACCGGAACCAAGCTTCTGTCACATACATGGTTGGAGGCAGACCCATGAATCAAGCGTGAGCATCTAAATTCTTTTTTCTTATTTTGAGACGTGCTGAGAACTCATCCAGGAAAAGATACTATTTATTAAACTTCCTTGGACCCTCCTCCAAGTCAGCTTCTTTGGGAAGCTAACTTTTAAGAAGTTTGTAAATGAGGGATTCCTGTTGTAAATCCGCCATGGTGGAAGAGAAGGGAGACAGTCCAGGAGAATCATTGTCTAAAACATTGGAACAAAGTCCTTAACCCATTACAGAGGGAGTTCTGCACTTAAGAGGGATCTCCAGGTTCATCCTGTGCTGGCGAAAGGGTTGAGTCCTCCTACCTACTGCCTCCTGCAACGTTACTGGATGCACGGGACTTTTGAAAAATGGGAACCCAGAGTCAAACAGTTCTCTTCAGTTAAAAATACTTCACAGAGAGCCCAACACCAGAGAACTTTGATCATCAACAAAGAAGAGGTACCCCGTAAGCTCCCAAAGAACGTTATGGCTGGAGTTACTTTCAACTCACCTAGAACCATGCAAATTCCTTTAGTTAGTGGGTTGGGAGTACAGTTAAAAAGATTTCCAAGATCATGCGTTACATGTGCACTCGTTGAGATTCAACTCCAATATTATAGAACCCTAAAGCTGTTGTGATTAAGTTTTCAGAAATTAAATTCTAATAAGGTTCTCAAATTTCCTCTGGTGGAGACTAGATCACTCAGTCAGCCGTTTATCCTATGAGCTTTAGTTGAGCGACTACTATGCTCTGTGCATTGGGATAAACAAGCATTCACACTGTTACTGCGTCCAGGAAACTTTCGGGCTCTTAGCTCAAGTATTTGTGCTCCATGAAGCCTTCTCGATTCCAAATCCCACTCTTTATCCACTATGTTCCCAATGCGTGATATATTCTTTGTCTTAATATAAAGTTTTATTTAAAAAATCTCTGGTCTCTTTAGTCATTGCTACTGCAAACCAAATCTCTTTCCCTTGCCGCTGTACTCCCAGAGCCCACAGGCAGAGAATAACAAGCAATGGGAGATTCATACCATCTGCCTTACATAGTAGTTGATTAACAAAACCAGTTGTAGCAGTGACTGTGTGAGCAACCTCAAGAAAGTATCTGGCATTATGCTGAGTCAAAGCCTTAGAGATGTGCTTAAGAGACTCGGGGAGCTCTCATGATGGGGAGACATGAACAGATAGATGTCTGGGAGCAGTGTAGACTTCTGCTTGGCAGAGAATAGCATCAAGGGCTGGAGACAATAACTCAGAGAGATACAGTTAAGCTAAGGTCCAGCATGCAATCAGATTAATTCAGGGTTTTTAGAACATAGGATGGAGCTGTAGATCATGATCATGAGCTGCATAAATCAAGTGCTTCATGGGACAAAAAAATTAAGGCCCTGAATGAAGTAGATCCATGTTCTTCTAGTTCTGAAGCAACTGGTAACTTCTTTGAGTTAATTCTGGAGTGGTAGCTAGTGAGATGGCCGAGCTTGCACACATTTCAGTACAATGTATTTAGGGTTCCAACAGCAACTAGAAGCCTCAACGCTAATGTCTCATGGCTCCAATGCCTTGCAGAAGCAAGACCACAGCCTCAAGAGAACATGCAACCTGTCATCGGCATAGCGGTCCTCTTCCTGTGCACACATTCAAAGCATGGGTTCTTTCTATGTGCTACATCATTTTCCTAACAAAAATTATCAAATCCAAGAGGTACTGACCCAGAAGACTCAGCCACCTGACAGGAGGACTTTTACGAGGCAGCCTCTACACAACCAAATTCTGAGGAAGCAGAGCACTCTGGGAAGTCCTCTGCAGAGGGACCAGTAGGAAGTCAGAGGGCCCTGGTTCACTGCTGTGGAGACTACCACTACCAGCATCAGCTGAGTGCAAAAGACATCGCCAGGGATGTGAAGAAGTGGAGGAGAAGCAAATGCTGGACAAACTGGACAAAACCACATCAGTTTCTAGAGCAGGGTTGACCGCAGCGACTGGAAGATGTATCTTACTTTCCAAAAGCATGTAGCCAAGTGAACGTCAGATTGCAGTCCATCTGGCTACTTAAACATTATAATTAGAATACCGTGTGTGGTGGCGCTTCTCTAATCTTAGCATGGTAGTAGGAGGATCACTGTGAGGTCCTGGTGAGCCACAGCTAATGAGTGAGACCTGTCTAAAAAAGAGAAACTTTTTTTTTTAAAAAAATACATTTTAAAGGATTATATTTCTTATAATTAGACACTTGGTTGTATGATAAAATATCCAGAAATAATTAACTTCAGCAATTAAAATTTAATAAAAGAACAGAATAGTTAAAATTTAGCAGAAGAGGAGGAGGAAAGAAAGAAGAGAAAGAGGAGAGGAAGAAAAAGAGGAAGAGGATGAAGAGGAAGAAGAGGGAGAAGAGGAGAAGACAAGAAGAGGAAGAGGGAGAAAACATGTTATCAAAGTGGCATCCTGTAACATGACTTTCTACAAATAATTTTTTAAATGTGTTTTTCTGAGATTTTTCAAAACTTCAATAGAATCTAAGGTCTCTGAAGTTAGGACTCCCCTCTCCCGGACCTCCTTCTTTGTAACTTTTCTGGAAATGCAACTTTCAGGCAAAGGTTTTTTTGAAGTGTGGAAGCCCTGCCCCCCAATCCTTTTCTCATAGCCAGTACACACTCTGGCTTGATGTTCCTGAGGCTTATTTCAATTGCACTCCATAGGATTCTGTGGAGTGCTTCCGGTTGTCAAACATCTTAGCAGAATTACCTTTAGAAGTGAAAAGACACTCTGTCCCCGTGTTTATAAAACACGGAGTTTCCTTCTTGGCCAACAGTAGGACAGTGTTGGGATGTAAGAAAGGCCCACCCAGAAAACTCAGAGCAATGCTTCCAAGACACTAACTATAAAAACTGCAAGTGTCCACCTCTGGAAGGTGCTGGTGTGGGAGTGAGTCGCTGTGACATTTAACCTTCTATTTAGCCCTGAATCTCAAGCTTCAGGCTGAAGTAACAGGCGTAGAATAAACAATGCAGGAGGCTCTGACTAAACAAATGTTGCTATCCAGGAGGAAACATTTACTTGGAGAGATCAGGCTTCCTTTATTAAAAGGTTGTACGTGGCCTTTTATAATCGGAGCTTGTCTGAAGTTCCTGTTCCCTGAATTACCCTGGATACCATTTAGACATTTTGTTACTCTCTCAGATCATTTAAAGCTGTGTAGTAAAACCCAATCCCTCATTGTTTCCCAGTTTTCCTAAACCTCCCCCCTGCAGAATTTTGCTGTAGGATTGTGTCAGTCTTCTCCATCCCTTGTAAACCCCAGTCCTCACGAAGCCCAGAGCACATCACTGCCATTGGCCCGTCTTCTCATTCGTGCTTGAAGCTGGAGGATGACATGACAAAGACACTTCCCCCCAGGGATTCAATCACTCCGCATCATCAACCAATTTCCCCTTGTGGTTCAGAATTAGGCTCAGACTAACTGCTACCCAGCTTCTTCTCTCTACCCCTGAGGGGTGAGATTATCAGAAATTGTGGCCTCGTTGAGTCATGTGGGCAGCAAAGCCCAAACCCGCAATCATCTGGGGCATATTGTGCCTCACTGACCGCCCCTTATCAGTTGAGCAGGAATGGAAATGACCAATTTCTCCCTCCTGAATTCTCATCAGGGCAAACCCACTAAAAATATTAACATAGTGAGTAGGGCTGGCTGGCGTCTCTGCTCTTCTTTCCTTCCACCTCCCAAGGATGTCCTGGAGGGGTGATTCTGCTGAGGACCATAGGCTGGCTCTCACCGGACTTCTCTCTTCTTACTATGTGTTTTCTCATAAATTCAACTGAACAGGTATTAGTAAATCTACAACAGTTGGGAAAGATCCACAGGTGTACAAACATGTGTGTGCAAACACACACAAGCACACACACACACACACACACAGAGAGAGAGAGAGAGAGAGAGAGAGAGAGAGAGAGAGAGAGAGAGAGAGTGAGAGAGAGGGAGGGAGACTGAGGGAGATTGGAAAGTCTGGGGGAAATAGCATTTTTACCACCTATTTTAATTGTCATGAGCTCAAACACAGTCTGGGGGTTAAAATTTTTTTTCTTTATTAACTTGAATATTTCTTATTTACATTTCGATTGTTATTCCCTTTCCCGGTTTCCGGGCCAACATCCCCCTAACCCCTCCCTCTCCCCTTCTGTATGGGTGTTCCCCTCCCCATCCTCCCCCCATTACCGCCCTCCCCCCAACAATCACGTTCACTGGGGGTTCAGTCTTGGCAGGACCAAGGGCTTCCCCTTCCTCTGGTGATCTTACTAGGCTATTCATTGCTACCTATAAGGTTGGAGCCTAGGGTCAGTCCATGTATAGTCTTTGGATAGTGGCTTAGTCCCTGGAAGCTCTGGTTGGTTGGCATTGTTGTTCATATTGGGTCTCGAGCCCCTTCAAGCTCTTCCAGCCCTTTCTCTGATTCCTTCAACTGGGGTCCCGTTCTCAGTTCAGTGGTATAATGATGGCATTCGCCTAGGTATTTGCTGTATTCTGGCTGTGTCTCTCAGGAGAGATCTACATCCAGTTCCTGTTGGCCTGCACTTCTTTGCTTCAACCATCTTATCTAATTGGGTGGCTGTATATGTATGGGCCACATGTGGGGCAGGCTCTAAATGGGTGTTCCTTCTGCCTCTGTTTTAATCTTTGCCTCCCTATTCCCTGCCAAGGGTATTCTTGTTCCCCTTTTAAAGAAGAAGTGAAGCATTTGCATTTTGATCATCTGTCTTGAGTTTCGTGTGTTCTTTGCATCTAGGGCAATTCAAGCATTTGGGCTAATAGCCACTTATCAATGAGTGCATACCATGTGTGTTTTTCTGTGATTGGGTTACCTCACTCAGGATGATATTTTCCAGTTCCCTCCATTTGCCTATGAATTTCATAAAGGCATTGTTTTTGATAGCTGAATAATATTCCATTGTGTAGATGTACCACATTTTCTGTATCCATTCCTCTGTTGAAGGGCATCTGGGTTCTGTCTAGCTTCTGGCTATTATAAATAAGGCTGCTATAAACATAGTGGAGCATGTGTCTTTGTTATATGTTGGGGCATCTTTTGGGTATATGCCCAAGAGAGATATAGCTGGGTCCTCAGGTAGTTCAATGTCCAATTTTCTGAGGAATCTCTAGATTGATTTCCAGAATGGTTGTACCAGTCTGCAATCCCACCAACAATGGAGGAGTGTTCCTCTTTCTCCACATCCTAGCCAGTATTTGCTGTCACCTGAGTTTGTGATCTTAGCCATTCTCACTGGTGTGAGGTGAAATCTCAGGGTTGTTTTGATTTGCATTTCCCTTATGACTAAAGATGTTGAACATTTCTTTAGGTGTTTCTCAGCCATTCGGCATTCCTCAGCTGTGAATTCTTTGTTTAGTTCTGAACTCCATTTTTTAATAGGGTTATTTGTCTCCCTGCGGTCTAACTTCTTGAGTTCTTTGTATATTTTGGATATAAGGCCTCTATCTGTTGTAGGATTGGTAAAGATCTTTTCCCGATCTGTTGGTTGCGGTTTATCCTAACCACAGTGTCCTTTGCCTTACAGAAGCTTTGCAATTTTATGAGATCCCATTTGCCGATTCTTGATCTTAGAGCATAAGCCATTGGTGTTTTGTTCAGGAAATTTTCTCCAGTGCCCATGGGTTCGAGATGCTTCCCCACTTTTTCTTCTATTAGTTTGAGTGTATCTGGTTTGATGTGGAGGTCCTTGATCCACTTGGACTTAAGCTTTGTACAGGGTGATAAGCATTAAATTTTTTTAATTACCAGATGCTTCATGATAAAAATAATTTCTCAAAGACACATTGTTGGGTGTTCATTTGTTAATTGCTTTTTTTTCTATGCCAAATACATTAAGGGTTTGTCATGTTTAAAATGTAATAGAATGATGTATAAAGTCAAGAGAAAGGTAGACATTATGGTGTTTTGACCTCCATTTTATTAGAAACTATTATTAGTGATTATATTTCTCTAAGCACTGCACCCTTCTGCAAAGTCACAGACACAGCGTAGCATCTGGTCTGACTTGGGGCTGACCGTGGAAAAGCACCAGAGCCAGATCCAAACTGAGCTTCAAGATCTTCAAGTATAGAATGGAAACCCCTGGCAAATCTTTCTTATGGCTGAATTATTCTAAACTTCACACTGTACCCCGAATAAGGAAGATAAGACACCAACGCCAACAGCAGGTAAAGGTGGACTGCAAAGGTTGGAACCACACTTCCCTTGCTGTCTGTCTTCCTTGGCAAAGTTTTCCTAAGCACAAAGTCTTTACTGCTTACTGCTAAGTCTCGATTCAGCTAGGGAACATGGGCTTCAAGGGAGGCAGCATAGATTTACTGTAGTAGAGAGAGGTGTCAGGGACAGGAAAATGCGGATGTCCTTCGATGAGGTCATAGGGGTAGGAACAAGCATGCAGGCCATGTGAGGTAACAGAGAGTAGATGGAGGGCCAAGTGGTGAGTTAAAACTGCAATTGGAATCAACAAGATGACTGAATAATCCAGAGGGAGTCTGTCTTTATGATCTACCAGACCCAAGTAACTAGGTAAATTGTATTTTAAACTCAGAACTGTATCTCTACAGAAAAACAGATTATGTGTATCCTAGATGAGGTCTGATACAACACTCACCTCTTGATGTGACCTACAGGGGAATCATGTGTAAGGTTGTGGGGTTTTTGTGTGTTGGAGGGATTATTCTGGAGACTGATGTTTTGTTCCTCAATAACTGGCCAATTGCAGGCTGGATTGGATACCATAGTATTTGTTTTTAAAACCTTACAAGCGATCTTATAGTCAATGACCTGTGGAACATTTTTTCTCACCAATAACAGCATTCCTCTGAGATAGCAAAGCAGGCATTAGAAAGGAATCGTTCGTGGGTACATTAAGTCTGCCTTGTTTAGAATAGAGGCCAGCGTAAACACAAGGTAAGGGAGGGCTTTGTGGGAATAAAGTGAGAAAATTTATGAGCTAGTAGAAGTCAGGTTTTTACTGGAAGAGACCAATTCTTCAGATCTGCCTTGTGCTGTTGTTGCTGCTGTTGCTGTTGTTTCCAGAAAGAAGAGCGAATGGGAAAGTTGGAATAGACACCATTGGTGCTCTGACCCATGTCACATTCCCTTTATGTAGAATCTCAATGATGACTCAAAGCAATTCTTTTCTCTAGGGAACTGCCATCTGGATTTGGGTGACACCCAACTCTGTAGCAGGTCACACAGGATGATTTGCCCTGCAGGACGAGTTGAAAAGGGTAGGCAATTCACAAACTGTGGTCCCCACTGCCTCAATAACAGAATGAGTCAAGGCCAGACTGGGCCCTGACAAGGTCCTCCCTAGAGCCCTCACAAGTGTGCCCGCCTCAACCCCAGATTCCGTGTCAAGGAATCAAGAGGACAGGAATTATGTCACAGAATCTTCTTGAGGTCCTAAATAAAGGCCAGGGCTAGTTGTTTTCTTGTCTTGCCATAACTTTCATATTCTCTCTAGTACAAGTAAATCATTTTCATGACAACGGGAACACAAACTCAGATGATTAACTACTCAAGGGCTTCCTAGTCTGCTGAGACGCTGGCTAAAATCTGACGGAATATTGCTGTAAGACCACCATAAAGGGACGAAAATTCACATGGGAGATACATAACAATGCCTAAACAAATCATATGGTGACAATTAAATTGTGACATTGACCTCAACTGGGTCTAGACAGTCCAGGCTTACACACTGATTTTGGAAGATAACAATTAGTTATTTAAAGTGATACATCCCACAGAATAGGTTCCATTTTGCTTCTGTTTCTCCTGAGAGGGAGGAAAACATTTCCTATCCCTCAGCACTTCTATTTTACTGTAACTTGAACCTCCATGTCTAAAATATCCCAAAGGTCCTTCTCAGACTTGAAGTGTCTTGATTGTGGAAGCCTGCCTAGAGCTGTGTTAGCTTGTAAACAAAGTCGATGCTGAGTCGAGAGCAGAACACTCAAATGAAGGGAACTTGGAAAGAAGTGATGTCGGAAGGCAAGTTCCCCAGAAATCCCCGAGTGTACCACGTCCAGGAGATGGCATTGTCGATGAGGTCATGTCAGGTGGACTACGGTGCGTTCTGGTTGGTATGGAAAGGGGGCGCATTTAGGCTTTCTTCCTGCTCAGTTCCCGTCCACCATTTCCACACAATGCGGGAGTCCGTGTACACTTGGTGAAACCATTTAAACTACCTTCAGTTCAGTGATCTGGAAAATACCAATGTCGATCATACTGAAAGACCTTTGTGCATGCCCCGCCACCCCATCAAGAACACAGTCCCCTTCTCAGATACTGCAGGTTTCCTGTCCTCTGCAGAAACGCCCCCCCCCCTTCACCCACCCAAAAGGTGAGCTTTTTACTCCGTTCCTGGCACTTCCGCACTTCCGCTGCTTGACCCCCCTCTCTCTCTCTCTCTCTCTCTCTCTCTCTCTCTCTCTCTCTCTCTCTCTCTCTCTCTCTCTCTCTTCTAAACTTGTTTAAAACGTCTTTCCTTTTATTGAAAATGTATGGTTTTCTTACCTAATACATCCTGAGCATAGTTTCCCCTCCCATTAATCCTCCCGGTTCCTCCCCACCTCTCTTTTCATCCAGATCCACTGCTTCTGTCTCTCACCAGAAAACAGATAGGCTTCTAAGGAATAATAATATAATATAATATAAATAAAACCAACACATCTGAATTGGACAAGACAGACAAGAAAAGGGCCCAAGAGAAGGCATAAGAAACAGAGACCTGCCTATTCACACACTCAGGAGTCCCTTAGAAACACAAAATTGGAAGCCACAGTCCATTGCAATGGACCTGTAGGATAAAAGAGAGAGGAGAACTATAAATAAAGTAAAAAATTAAATGATAAAATTTAAAAAGGAAAAGGGTGAGAAAGGCCCCGATGTAGACTGATGAGACAAGGACGCACCAAGGATGTCCTTGAGTTCACTTCCTGTTCGCCATCAATGGCTGGGCATACAGCCTACCCTTGACAGTGGTCTCTTTCTCCAGCGAGACTCCCGTGGAAAAGACCGAGTTTAATCTGCAAGTGATTACTAATTACAGTTTGCTTCTGGGTTCAGGATGGGGCATGTGTTTACCTCACCATTCAGTTCCAAGGTCTGTCTGGGGGGTCTCTGCATTTGTTCCCATCTCAGCTACAGGGAGGAGCTTCTCTGATGATGGCTGAGCAAGGCACTGATCTGACTCCCTGACTGGAGCAGCCTGTGGGTTCCTAGAGAGAGCTGGTTGGCTCGGGAGACTGCTTCCCAGGCTAGAAGGGCCTGACTCCACTAAAATCTTTAAAATTACATTTAATGATTACATTGCTATAAAGATGAAGATGGTTATATTATTCAAAAAAACCATTTTATTTGACCTAAACATTTGCCTTTTTATTTGCATTTCAAAAAATGAAGCACTCTTATATGTTCCTAAAAAATATTGTGGAGTCTAGCACTGGGCCCGCTGAGGGGAACGGGCAAGCCAAGTCTTGAATGTGAGTCTCAAGTATTGAACAATGGACATTTTCTGGTAGATATTTAGTTTTAATTATGTAAGATGAGTTGGTTTTCCTTCATTCCTGTTCGAGTAAGAAATAAATCTTTGATTATAGGTTCCTTTGAGTTTATTTTTACCCCATTAGTTATCTTTTAATCCATAAATTATATCACAGGAAATTTAATAGAAATGATCATAAAAACAGTGTTCGGTCCGTTTTCAACAGCAATTTACTGGGGATGGTCAAAATTATCATTGGCAAGGCACCCTACTGTTCTTTGAATAGAATAAGGGAAATACATTTAAAATCAAAAGGAAAAATTAATTTTATATATAGTGTGAGGAATGAGGATTTCGAAATGGACTGTATATTATTAGTTCACACCTGCTATCCACAAAATGTCAAGGAAATTAGATTTCAGATAGTAGATGAGGCTTGCTTCACTGCAAAGGTGGGTTTTAATAAATATTAAGCATAAAAGTATGGGGGGATGATGACGACGAGGTAATTAAGCATTGGACACGCAGGCAAGGATCCACCTGACAAGAATTAAAGACACAAATAGTGGCCAAGTGCCCCTGACAAGAGGCTGAAGTCTGTTGTGCTTTAAGGAAGGAAACACGTCTACTGAAGAAATCTCTCTTAGCCATTTATGGGTTGCTAGAAGGGCTGCATATAAGGATGTGTCTGATTCTAGAGACAATGGGGTTTTAGGAACAAAGCAGGTTCTTAGCAACCCAGCCCATTTTATATTCAAACACAATGCTTTCGATGTCCCTGGAAATCACCACATAGCAATGGTTGCAGAGCCTGTTCTATTGACTCTAATCCCAATTGTTTCATAGTTGCCCTCTGTGTCTGCCAGGAAGCGAATCAGTCTCCCACCGGAACTTCACAGAGATGAAAATCTGTATGTACACTGTTTGGAAGGATAATGGGTGAAACAAGCTTGATTCAGCATCCAGATGACCCTTAGACACCTGGGACGATTTGCTTTTTGTTCTGTTTTGTTTGTTTGTTTGTTTGTTTGTTTACACATAAACTATTTGTGACAGGCATCATTTAAGTGGTACAGATACTGGACTCAATGGAGAGTTTTCCATCAGGGAGAGCTGAGTTTGGAGCCTGCATCTCACCTTTCTTATTGTCTGCATGAGCTCAGAGAGGAAGCTCAAACCTTTAATGTTTCATTTCTAGTTCCAAACCCTTGACCGCTGAGCAGAGTAGATAGTCAGTATAGGCTACGTTCCCCCTCCCATGTGCGGACCTTATTCTAACATTTTCATGAACTTGAGAGGTTAAGAGTGAATATTAGTTATCCCATAGCACTTTGCCACAAGACACAATGTTTGCCACTGTCTTGAAAGTGTTCATAACGAATACAAGTTATCACACAGCACTTTGCAATGGGATACAATGTTTACCACTACCTTGAAAGTGTTCATAAACTACTTCCTCTCCTTCTAGGGTTGTTTTTTAACTGTTTCTGCTTCTGTGCACATACTGATAGATACTTCGCATTGTTGTCAATTTCTTCATCTTTCTTTATTTAGTCTGATCTGGTTTGGGCAACAAAATAGTTAACACATCTAAATAAAATAAGCACCTGTAGAAGGTTTGAGATCATCTTAAGCATTTCCATATCAAAGCCTAAGTTATAGCACATGCACTGTTTGGAAGTTATTATGACCAGGACTACTTAAGAATTGAGACTCTCTGAGACCCGAACAAGGGAATAGATGGGAGAAGAAATAAGAGGTAGATGGATGCGTGCTTGCACAAAGAAGTACAAAGGTAGGAAGGAAGAATGATAGCTAGGCAGGAAGGCAGATGTGTAGGCAGGCAGGCAAGAAAGCAGACGTGAAGGTAAGCAAGCATGGAGGTAAGTAGACGGATATGTAAGTAAGTAGATAGATGAATAGGTAAATAGATGGGCCTATTTTCTGTACTATGAACTAAAAATTTCATACCTTCGCAATGAAAGGCACCTTAGCCAATCTATATCCCTTGGGTAATAGAGTCGACTCCATAAAGTGAGGTAAAAATCATTTAATCTGACCCATTTCATCACCCGATGATTAAACAGATAGAAATGACAACACATGAAAACATGAAAAATAGACATGCGCTTGCTTTACAAATCTGATTGATCAATGCTGTCATCTACGTAGATGATGAATACATTTGCAGATGTATCAAGTGAGGCAATATTTAAATGCCTGCCTGCAGGTGGACACCTCCTTTTCCCAGGGCCCCCGTTATTATGCTTCCTCCCATGCCTTTGAAGAGCTGGGCCTCCGTGCACAGATCTCATTTGTGAGCTTTGATCCCAAATTGTCCTGTGATTTATTGCTATGAGACTCAAAGTGCTTTCTCAACAATGCCTTGCCTGGTTCTTTACGACTGGGCAAAAATAAAATAACTTTGCTTATATTTTATTGTGGTAAGTCTACAACATGTCACTTACTGATACATCTGAGTGTGAAAAAAATGTATATAAAGTTACTCCCTGACTGGATAGGCTATTTGGATTCTTTTTTGATTTGTTTAGATATAGTCCTGGTTTCTAAATAGCTATAAGAATAGAAAAGGAACTGAAATTTGCATCATATTACTGAAATATTAAAGATACAATCACTTATATTTCTGTATCTGGAAAAACAACAGATTTGGATGAAGTTGCTTCACAGCGATCTACCACCAAATTTTACAGTATAAAATAAGACATACGAGGCTGAGCAGATGTTCCAGTGTTTAAAACACTTTCTAGACAATGTGAGGACAAGAGTTCAAATCCCCAAAATGGATACTGGCTCAGCATGGCTGCTCACCTGTAAACCCTCTGCACAGGAGGCAGAGTCAGTGAGTCCAGGAGTGAGTCTAGCCAGATCGGCTGAATCGGTGAGCTCTGGGTTTAGCTCAGTGATCCTGCCTCAGTACATGAGGTGGAGGCACACTGAGGAAGTGTGATGTGAACCTTGAGCTGCCAAGTGCATGTACACACATGCATATGCACCCATACACAAAGAGGGCCACTCATGTCCACACACGTGCACACTACACACATATACACATAAAAGAAAGGGAGAAAACCAAACTTCTATTGTCTCGGATATTTATAGATCAGGAATTTGTACAGTACACTTGTGTCTCAGGCTCAAGTTCAATCAAGCTGCTGCTGGAGTTGGGGAACCCCCTTCTACTACCTCCTGACTGTAGGCAAGTCATAAAAACATCCAGGTCCAAGCCCAGCTCACTTGTGTGAGAGTCACCATGAAGGCTTCTCTAGAGCTTTTCAGGTATCATTGGGCCTCATTGCTTTAGCTCCATTCAAGAAAGGGCAGGATGCAGCAGGAGTGTGAGCATAGGGAGTCCTCGGGGATTCCCTGCCTAAGCCTCACAGGAGGCCTCAAGGGAAAAGATGTCTTATATTCACTCAGATTTTGCTGAGCCTCATGGTTTCCCCATGCTCTGCCTTTTCCTTTTAAGCTTCACTGTTGATCTTACTATAGCATCAGGAACCATATACCGGTCACGTGCTTTGTATGGATCATAGAAAGACCCTGGTTAAGGCACACACACACACACACACACACACACACACACACACACACACATACACATACACACACACACACATGCATACACACACACACACTCATGCATTCACACACAGAGAGACAGACACACAGATACACACACACACACACACACACACACACACACACACACACACACACACACACACACACACACACACACACACGAACACTCACCCAAACACAATCTTTTGTTTCATAAAGGCACATATAGCACCGTAAAGCTGCTATGATGGAGCAGAACCTAGGCTACCTATTTTTACATAGATTGTTGATAATATCCACACATACCTGATATGAGGCCCTGTCACTCCAAGTCACAGATGAGGATGAAGTCAAGGAAACAGCACATTGGCCTTCCACATTGAGAATGGAGTCGGGATTAAGGCTAAGGCAATGGAGACTTGCTTCTAAACTCCGGCCATGTCAACAGGTGCACTATAGCAGACCGTGTGTTACTGTGGATCTTCCCATAATATTTTTAGTAAACAAATACCACGGTGTTGAAACATTGGAGGGCATTACATTGCTATTGGTTTCCAAACAGTAATAACAATAAATAGTCTATTCTTGCCTACAATAATAATCAAAAATAAATGTGTGTGAATTAATGTGTATGGGTGTATCTGTGTGTGTGTGTGAGAGAGGAGAGAGAGAAAGAGAGAGAGAGAGAGAGAGAGAGAATGAGCTGGCATAAATCTTCTACAGTTCGTGGGCTGAAATTCTAACCCCCAGCACCTTAGAATGTGACTACATTTGGAAACACCATCTTTAAAGAGATAAGTTAAAAAGATACCCGGAGAGAAGTAGAAACTAATTTATTTGTCCATACAAAGAAGAAATTGAATGTTCAGAGACACCAAACTTACCAACACAAAGAGTTGTAGAGATGATCAGAGACACCAAACTTACCAACACAAAGAGTTGTAGAGATGATCAGAGGGTATAGTGAGAAAGCAGCCATCAAATGCTCAAGACTGAGGCCTCGGGAGACATTGAACCCAACAACACTTTGGTTTCCACACCATCCTTCAGAATTCATAAATAATTTCTGTTGTGATATCCATTCTGTCTATTGCTAGCAAACAAACCACACATACACATACGCACGCACGCACGCACGCACGCACGCACGCACGCACGCATGCACGCATGTGCATATAACATGGAAAGCATGTGTACAGTATAAGCACATTCAGACTGTCAGTCACTCTCACATCATGCTGACCAGAGCAGCTCTAGGGAGCAAAGCTGTGTTAGATCATGGTTTCAGGCGTTTCAATCCAGCACAGTGGGGAAGGTGGCAAATACTACCAGGACTTGTGGAGGGGTCATTCACATTGCAGTCACCAGAAAGCCAAAAGCAGGCTCAAGCCAGATTTGTCTGTGACCTAATAAGACCTACTTCACCAGCTAATCACCACCTCCTGAGGGTCCCACAGCCTCTCAAATACCAGAACCAGGTGAGGAACAAGAACGCAAGATAAAATAAGATTTTATTTTATCGCACAATATAAAATGAACTTTCTACTAATTATTAAGTTGCATTTACTGTGTTCCACCCTGGAAGTTGTATCAGGCTAGCAGATAAGTGTTATGCTGACTTTCTTCTCCCTTTGCCTTTTCTTTCTCAGAGTGTCTGAGACATTTTCCGGTGAGGGCAGAAGCAAAGAGAATTACACCGAGACTCGGGCAAACTGGCTTGAGTCCTGGCTGGCGCTTATTTCCGGCACCGTGACCTTGGGCGATCCGCTTCAGCTTTCTAAGCCGGTGCTTCTTATTTTTCTACTTCAGCTGAGATTTCTGGAGTATCTTCTACAGGCCAGACTGCACTGATCCCCTTTGCATAAATCATCTCAATTTGTAAAATGTGATAACAATGCCACCTAGCAGGGTTGCTGTGACGACCACCAGGGTAATACATATGCAAGGGCTTAGGCGAGAGCACGCTGATACCAGGGTTGTGGTTCCTGTTTTCCACACCAGTGCCTCCAAATGATAAAACTGTAATTTTGACCTTAGAAACAACTGCTCATCTGGTTTGGTTCTCTAACTAAATGATCCAGAGGTAATTTCAGAGTTATACAAATTTTCTCCAAGCTCGGCTTTAAACCCAGCGCCTCCCCGCTACATAAACAAACAAACTTCAAAACTTGAAGAAAAGCCAGCGCCCTCGCGGGACGCATCCGTGTGAGGTCTTCTACAATCTAGCCTGAAACTATCTTTCAAATGTATTTCCCATTATGCATTCAGGTTTTCAAGAAAGGGAACAAGTAGCCCTCTTCCTGCTCAACTCTGGGACTCCAGGCTCAGGGGAGAGCTCAGGAGGAAAATGCTTGCCACCGTGCCACACAATCATGAAGGATCTGAACTCAGATCTCCAGCACACGTAATAAAAAGCCAGGCATAGGTGTGGTCCCATCACTGAGAAAGCGGAAACAAGGATTCCTGGCACCCACTAGCTACCCAGTTTAGACCAATAGGAGACGGCAAATTCAAAAACACAAATGAGGATCTCAATTGTATATGCATAAATTATATCCATAAAAGTACATGCATGTGAATGCTTGTACACACACACACACACACACACACACACACACACACACACACAGACACGAATCATGTCCAAGACAGTGATTCCTTCCGTCTTGTGCTTAGTGGAACTTTCTGTCTCCAACAGTTTTAACTTAGGATACTCATTAAACAGAGAGCACCCGATGTGGAGCATGACATGTTCCAGACCTTTCAGGTTCCGATGTTTCCCTTCCCTACATGTTGATCGCCTACATGCTGACCCTTGGCAGGAACTCCAGCCATTGTCTGTGGTATGATACAGGCACTCTCCCAAGTGTTCAGGGTGAGTGTGTTGAGGCAGAACCTGGGGTAGGAAGGATGGACAGTACAGACAAAGCACATCTTCCCTGGGGTTCCCAGTCTGACGAAGAGGTCAGACAATAAGAACCATCAAGAGCCATTAAGTCTCAGCTACCTTATGCAAAACCCTCCACCTGGGTATCTCTAGCTCCATGCTCTCGTACCTCAGCAGCAGCAGTAAACCATCTAGGACCCATATCAGATGGAGCAACCTGTGTGTTAAGAATGTTCCATGGGATGCCCGCTCTGTTCAGCATTTATTTTAGGAGTCTAGAAGATCCTGTGCTTCGCTTCTTTTGACATTCTCCTGGTACTCTCTCTTACTATATATAGTATTCCCTCAAGATTTTCTACTCCAGCCACACTGGCCTACCACTGTCCCTCAACAAGTCTGATTCAGGTCCTCTTCTCTCCTCCTCTCCTCTCCCTCTCCCCTCACCCTCTCCCTCTCCCTCTCCCTCTCCTCTCCCTCTCCCTCTCCCTCTCCTCTTCCTCCCATCTCTATCTCTCCCTAGAAAGATGTAGATCCCTGCTTGGCCAGCCCCATATCCCTTAAGTCTTAGCCCAAATGTTTCCTCTTCAGTGGCACCTGAGTCACTCGTCCTACTTAACTGACTATGCACTAAGTGGTTATCAGTTTACTCTCTTTAGCATCTTACATGGAGTTAGTCCTTTCCTGTATGACTTCTATACGCACCTTAGTTTTCAACCGTTAGGTTGACTTCTTTAGCTCTGAGACAGGAAAGAAAAAGGAGTGTCCTTCCATTCATTGATATGGCCTAAAGACCTAGGAGAATTCATAAGAAAAGTATGGCCTCAGTGTATGGCTTTCTAATTTCTACACCCTTCATTGTAAGGTCAGGAGAAATCTAATAATAATTTATCAATGGAGAGAGCTTTCTGGCTTTTTACCTCTTCAACATTGTCAAGGGGTAAGTTTCTATTCTTAATTTTAACCCTTCGTGTTTATAATTGTATATATTTTAAATAGGTCATTTATGCATGTCTGTGCATGCATATGTGTGTGTATGTGTCCCTGCGTGTTTCTGTGTGTCTTTCAGTAATTCAGTACTTCAGGTATTACTTTGTAAACATTTGACGTTTTAAGGCAAATCTTTCCTTTTAACTTTTACAAAAGTCACCTAAGACGTCATGTTCTTCAGGCCTCCCTATTGTATTTACGGCACTGACAGAAACCGGGGGTATTTGTTGTTGGCAAAACAATAGATTTAAAAATATATTAAGGAGGTAAAAATCAATGCAACTCAGCAAATAATAAATGGGCACCCACCGTCTGAAAATGTTTACAGGTTTTACAAAGATGGAAAAAAAAATACTTCTGCTCTAAAATTGCTTATAACCTCCTGGGTGAGAGAAGCAGAGACAGCTCACTGTAAACCAAGACAAATGAAGGAAGCCGCAGAAAGCTACAAAGTGGAATGGAGGAATCAGTGAATTGTGACCATCTCCAAAGAAATATTCATCTTCCCATGCTCTCTACCAAGCCCTGCCCTGCGCATGCTCTGCTCAATAAGCAGGTTAGCATTCAACTAAACAGAAAGTCAGTCCGTTATCAGCGGTCTTGCTCCTCAAACTCCTCCACCAAGAAGCGTCTCGTTGGGTTGGGGGATTTAGCTCAGTGATAGAGCGCTTGCCTAGCAAGCACAAGGCCCTGGGGTCAGCCCCCTCCCCCACCAAAAAAAAAGCGTCTCATCTTCGCCCATCCTTGTGTGTACTTCGCAGCGTCTGTGTGGCGCATGAAGGCTGCGTGCGTAATGATTGAAGCTAGACTTTCAAGCCTATCGTAGTCATTTACTTACTTGACCTTCTGTTCCCCATCCTCTCCCAGCCTTGACGGATTAAGACAGGGGCTACTCCGAGTTCCTTTGCGAGAAGTTGGGCCCAGGATGACTGATTGACAAGTGGAGCTTTTTTCTTTTTCTAGGGAAAAAAATATATTTCCAGGGTCACGCTCCTTGTATTTGCAAAGAGCCCCGAACGCTCCAGAGACCGAAGAGCCTGAATTGACTTCTTGCTGATGGTGGCAAACTTCCTGACAGGACAAACAGAGGGAAAGGGAGACGAGGGCGAGATGAAGTGTCGGGAGACCAGCCAACGGGAGGGTTTCAAAACGGGAAGTCGAATACTCTGCTGCAAACTATAGTCATTAGCTCGAAGCTGCAGAAACTGACAGATCTCAACCCCAGTCAAAATAGTGGTTGGAATAACAACTGCCAACCGGGGTTGGTCACATTTAACTGGGAAGATGACTTTCTTTTAAAAAGACCCGGTTTCTATCGACTTGTCATTTCTCTAGCGTTATCATACACATGTCTGGGGCAGGGGCAGGAGAACCATATTTCTAACACTCATATTCATATGCCAACAAACTATCTCTCTCCTCTAATACTCATCCTCATTTATTCATAAGGGCCTGCAAAATTCATGCTTCCACGAGGAAATGTCTCAGCTCTTCATATCTCTTTTGCGGTCATTTTTGAAAACCCGCATGACTAAGAGGTAGGAGTTTCATCTTGCATCCCCTCACAGAGCAGAAACGAATTCTAGACACTTTCGGTCTTCATTTCTAACAACGGAGTCTTGGAATTTGAAGAGGGATATTTTTATCCCTGAGAAATAATCTTCTTTAGGAAAAAAAATAGCTGGGGAAAAAAAAAAACTAGTTATATTGGTATGTGTTTAAGCCTTTATATTGAGAAGGGAGATTATTAGCATAGCGGTTTGAGAAAATAAGTAGGATTCCTGTTTAATGAAACCCATTTTCATTACTGCCTGGCTCCGTGACTGGATAGCCAAAGGCGGGAAGGGAAACAGAAGCGGGAGCGGTGCTGCCTGAGAAGCGGAGAGGGGCGAGCTGATTGCTCCAAAATCACTGGGAGGCAGAGTGAGAAGCTGGTGGGTTACCTGGACAACCGGAAGTAGCTAAGAGGTCCGGGATAGGGCGCCGTGAAAAGGGTCAACATCAATAGGGCTCAACCGCGCATCTGACAGAGAATGTTTTTCTAACCCAACCGCCTAAGGTGTGGAGGCTTCTCTTTCCCTAACTGTATTACCAACAAGCATGACTTGTACATCAGTGAGGATGAAAACGGTTGGATTTCACACTGTGATTCTTGGGAATTCAAGTCACCTTGGACAAACTCTTGCTTATAACCAGGGTTCAGACTCGAGGAAGCTCTGCTATTGTTTAGCTTTGAAAAAGAGAAAGGAGCAAACACACAGGTGCCATGAATTGTTAATAAGGACCTACGTGGGCATTTAAAGGAGAAAATTCCGTTTACGAGTGTACATTTAGGGAGTAGTCTGTAGTCATAGGTGCAAACCAGCCAGAGGTATATGATTTGGACTGTCCCTCAAAAGGACAGTTCCCAACATGACAGCCCTCGCTAAACTAAAAGGTAAATACAATTCCCACGTGTCAGAGGCGTATTAGCAGGTGAAATTCAATAATTTATGCAAAAAGTACTGAGTTATTCAAACAGATGAAACTGCAGAAACAGAAAGCGCCATAAAAATTTACATCTATATATCCTTCACGATGCCCCAGTTGTCAAGCAAGATGTTTACGGAAGTGTTCCCCCCCATAAATCATTTTCCAAACATAAAGTTAGAAATCTCTGTGCCCTGCAAAACATTCAGGAAGAGCCACAGTATATAATTAGTCGAGAATGGAGTTGAGCTCTTCACTCCTCTAATACCAACACTGTCAGCTAAGCCTCCAAAAACACTCAATCAAGCCGCTCCATTGTTTACAAGTCAGATGCAACCCGGGTAGCGCAAGGTTAGTCCGTTCTTCATAGAAACTCTGCTTTCGGTTTGCGGTCCTGGCAAACCGGAGGTGCAGAGATCCCACGGCCCTCTCTGTTGTTGTTAATCTTCCCACTTCAAATTATGCTTGCTGCTTCAAGATTTCCTGCTACATTTGCTCTTTTTCAGGTGGAGCTGACAATTCCGAGGTCACACTGGGTCTTCAGTGGCAAGCTGACAGTAGGACACGGCTGTTTGAGCGAAGTTACTAATAAGTGAACCTGTGGAGTGCCATTTCATTAGCGACTGTATCATTAAAAGCATTACCTCTGCGATGCACTCATTGTTCTTTGCCCAGCCTGGCCCCTGCCTTGAAGCCTTAAAAATAGAGAAACCATGCCAGCCTCATGAAGCTCTGGGACCAACTAATTAGTGGCCCCCTTCCTACAGTGCTTTCTTTCCTAGGGCACAGGCGAGAGCTCCTCCCCACGTCCCACAACTGTAACTATGAATGGACTTGTTTTTCCGAGGAAGGAAGGTAGGAGACAGTGAACCAGACCAGGAAGCAAAATTGTGCACTAGATTCAGGGGTTAGAATCGTAGCCATCATGTTGGGACTTTCTGATTGATCTTAAAAGTTCAGTCCTGGAAAAGAACAAACAAACACCATTTACTACTTCCTGTCTCTGTAAACAGGGGTGGGTGTAGGGCGAAATACTTACCTATTTCCCAGCCTCCCTTTCCTATGTGACATGTTCATCAGAATGTTGCAAAATGGACGCGGAGAGAGTCTATTTCATGCATTATAACTCAAAATAATCACTTAACGCAAATGCCTGCCTACCACTATTATTTGCTGCAAAAATGTGCATTAACATCCCTAAAATAGACAACGTACTTGTTTTCTAGGACGTCTACTGGAATCTTACGCATCGCAGAATGCCTTTATGCCTTCAGACTGAGTTTTGTCTCTCAACTCTGTGAATCCAACTGACCCCTGTCTTCTGGAGACATTCACTGGTCTACGCTCTCACCTCTTTAGATCACAAAGCCCGAGGAGGCAGACAGGACTGGAAACAAAGCCTCACCTTCTCAAGAAAACTGCCATCCACCCACAGAGCTAAGACAAGCCAAGTCAACAGCGTGGACTCTATAGAAGCTAGGAAGTTCTCACTCATTTGAACAACACCCACGTTTTATAGCCTTAGCTATAGAGTCCATGCAATAGGGGTAGAGTGGTGAGCAAGGCATAATTTCATCATGGTTGCAATTAGTTCTGGTCTTGGAGCTGTTTTGCTTAGGGAATTATACTTGGAAAACCAGTGCTGCTTCATAACTAATATATGTTTGCATGTATGTATGTAAGCATTTATTCAAATACCTACAACATACAATGCGCTCAGAGTCTCTGGATCATCAGAATAGCTTTGCTTCAGATTCTTAGTGGGCTCAGCAAGGTTACCAGCTTCTGGGCATGTTTAGGTCACTGTCACAGGACCTTCCTTTGAAGTCCGGGGTGAAGCAGCAACTGGGATCTACAGCATGCTAAGCAAAGGAGTCCAAGTGCTCAAATCCAAACTCCAAGTGGATGTACAGGATGCACAGGTTACATCTCCTAAGAGCCAGTGGATTAAAGGAACTCACAGGGCCAAGTCCATCATTAATAGGATGGGAAACTTCATCTCCACAAAAGAAGAGAGGAGGAGGAGGAGGAGGGGGAGGAGGAGGGAGGGAGGAGGAGGAGGAGGAGGAGGAGGAGGAGGGGAGGAGAAGGAGGAGGAGGAACCCCATCCATAGACTTCAGTTGACAATCATGCTCAAACCTGAAATACAAACAAGGATTAGCAAAGTAGCGGAAGGTTTAGGACTGAGATGCAGACGATTATTTTCAGATACCACTTTCTGTGCTAAACTCCTGAGACATAGAAACTAGCCAGTGACCCTCTTTCATCTTCCTGCCATGTTTCTTGAAGCGATGGGACATGTTTCCCAATGGCCGCATGGAGAGATAGGGAGCATTCTATTTCTAAAGGGAGTTCTTTGAGCCCCGAGGAGGCATGGTAGAACTGTGGGTGTGTTACAAATGGCCGCACTTACTCTCCTTAATGGAAATGTATGAGTCCTGAGGAACCAGGGTAAGAGTAGGATTTGTCTATCCATCAGAGTGACAAATGGGCAGTTTATCGCTTATCATCTGCTCGGCACCGCAGGAAAAGGGTGTAAGTTCAGAAAAAAAATCTATTTCCCACAGAGCAATTATCAATTTCAATATTAAATTTTAAAATGATTTTTAATTTATCAACTGCTCCCTGGATTCAGGATTGGAACTGTCAGATCTCCACTGTAGATAACAGGGCTGACAGCGGGTCACGTCCAAAGTCCGTAGATAATGAACATTGTGTAAATCTGTTCAGGAACTGCTTCTTCTTCCCCTCGTTGTAAGTTAATTGATCTTCTTGCCATGAGGGAAACCATCGACTGTCCACATTTCTTTCAGCCATTTTCGCTTTTATTTGGGAGGGGGTGTTTCAAATGCAAAGCCATTCAGCCACTTCTGAATAAAACCCAATTTTAACTGAAGAAGCCAGGGTCCTTAGAACAGTGTCATCCCCCTGCCTCACTGAGATGGAAAGGTCTGACTCTGATGCACTGTAGAGAAAAAAGCAATAAAACAAGCCTGAATGACTCTAACGTTCTCAGAGGTAGAAAAAGATCGGTCTCCTTTTGCCCTCCATTCGTGTGAGAATGGCACGTCATTCAGCTTGATCATTTATCAGCAAGAGAAGATTCTACACTCAAGTTAAAGCATGAATGTACAAACTCACTCATGGGGAAGTAAGGGTGTCATGAAGACCGCAGCACACTGCTTGGTCAAGAGTCTACAAGGTACCCAAAAAGCTCTGGGCAGGTCAGAAACCAGCTGCATCTCACTGTGTTTTAATAGAGCACCCTCTTCCCTGATAATACAATAGTCAAGCTTCCATCCACGCTTGGATGCTACAGCACCAGTAGCATGTAAACTGGTCCTTCTGCAGGGCCAGGGTGTGTTTCCTATCCAGGTCAGAAATGGTTCTCTCTAGCCAGTGGTAAGGGACTATTTTCAGTAAGATGATCTAATCTCTCTTCATTTGTCAGATGTCAGATCAGAGGTCAATAATTGGTAGGAAATCAGAGCTCACCACATAAATTCTGAAACTCAAATTTGCCCTCAGACCTTTTCTGTACTTTTCAGGGTTACACTGATATTGACGAAAGTCCTTCACATGTGCAGGTAAAGAATAGATAGATTGGTAGAGTGTAGCCAAGATTCGTGACTACCAAAGGAAGCTCCTTATAGCAGCTATTTTCTTCAGCAGAAAGTTCCTATCATCTGGAAGTGAAGTGATCCTCCTAAACCCTTAACAGTAGGCATAATTCCCCCCCCAACCTAATAGAACTTGATGGAAATAATGCTCTCAAAGATATATATATATATATATATATATATATATATATATATACATCCTCTGTTCTAAGCCATCGCCTCAAACATATTGCACAATGATTTGCACAGGAGACATAAAAATATGTCCTGCATGAATAGAAAAATGTTTCAAGTGTACAGCTGGATGTATACATGACAACAGAGCCAGCCCAGCTGTTTAATAACACAAGATAATGCAGGTCTGTGCAGAGCAGAGAACGCTCAGCCATCTTGTAAATGGTGTAATGTTTCCCCCAAAAGGGGAAAATTGAAGACCAGCTTCTCCCCACCCCAGGGGAAGAAAAGATCAATGCCAGCAGCCCAGCAGTCCCCAGAAGCCCCATGGTGTGACGCAGACCTGGCAGAGGAGGCAAAATTGAGGTGAGGAAATAGATTTCGCTTGTGAGCTTTAAGTAGTGATTATGAGCAATAGGGAAGAAGTAATTATTTTTTAAACGGTAAGCACTACCCAGACAATGTGTCAGTCTTCTATTTAAAAGTAACTGTGGTGAAAGGTAACTGTTTGCCCGGCATGCGGCTTTCCCACTGTGAACGCCCTGAGTCTACTCCAGTGGGAAAGAGATATTTTAGGAGTTGGTAGAATCAGGCAATATGTTGCTGGTTGCTACTGTTATCTATGGATGGAGCATAATGAAAAGACCTCCCTGCTCTCCTCAGACACACCTTTCTAAGAACTCTGATATGGTCAGGTTTCAAGACCCTTTGTGCAAAATTGAAGAGGGAAGCCTTTGTTCCATCGAGATTCTCAGTGACATTTTTCAGTTAATATTATTTGGGTTTTTTTTCTCTTTTGACAACCTGCGAACACGTCTGCTACAGAAAAAGAAATAAACGGAAGACAAAAGTTACTAGTAACGCTCTAGGATCCCTAGCATGAAATCTGCCCTCCTCTTCTGGTTTTCTGGTTCTCCATATCTGGTCTCAGATCTGCAGAGACCTTTCAAATCTCATCTTTTGTGAAGTTCTTGTGATTCTACCCTTCCTCATCTTCATACTTTCTCAACCGTTAATTTTATGTCAGTACCTAATAGTCACAGAAGCCATCAAAGAAGAGGAAAAGATGTCACTTATCATCCTCTTACTGCTTGGCCACAATGGGTGCAAGTGTGGAAACTGGTTTTAGAGACCAGCACTCTCAGTAGTTTCTCTGAGTAGTACTCCCCTGCCTCAGAGCAGTCAGAGAGGAGACCCAGCTAAGGAGCAGACTCATCTATCAGAACCTGAGTCTATAATAAAGGATACACTTCAGGGGCTGAGGAGGTTTTTTTCAATAAAGCTTTGGCCTCACAATCAATCAAGCATAGGAACCCGAATGCAACCTCCAGGGAGGGATAGCACAAAAACTCTGAGGCATGGTGGCATTCATCTGTAAGCCCAGTGCAGCGAAGAGAGGAAGAGCCTGGTGTTTGCTGGCCAGCCAGCCTAGCCTAGTTGGTAATCTCCAGGTCAGTGAGAGAGTCTCTTTGAAGGGAAGTTAGCAGCATTCCTGCAGGTGACCCCTAGAGTTACCCTCTAGTCTCCACACAGACATGCACGCAAGTACACATTCACCGGCATACACATATGTACTGGACGGACACACACACACACACACACACACACACACACACACACACACACACACACACACACAAAGACTTCAGGCTTTGAAAGTCTAATGACCATTAAGCACCAAGCAACTTGGATTATTTGACACGGAGAATTATCTTTAAGGAGCCACATAGGAGTTGCCATGGTTTCTCAGCATCTTTATTAGAGCTAAGGATCCAGAAAAGAACCTTTGTTTCGAAAAGCGCTTGTAAAATGCTACAAGTAGTTTTGGAGGTAGACACTAAATCTCGATGCAATGAAGTCAAGTTCAATTAGGACAAGGGAAGCAAAGGCCAGTAGGAGACTCCATAGTCACAGGCCAAGGATTCTATGTATCCCAATGAGTAAGAAATACATTCAGGAATGTCTTGAAAGAACACATATATTCATAAGTACATACCCACATATGTACAAAGTCTTCTCTCTGTATCTATATTTCGTGGCCTTAAGGTCAGGAAACCCCACATTTCCTTTTGGAAGCAAAACCACTTCTGTACTGAATGAACCTGCATAATAATCTCTTGCCATCATTCCTTAAGTAATACAGTACAACTATATAAATCTTGTTATCAATTAAACATAATGAAGTCACATTACGCTAGGAATTACAAGTCATACCAGACATGATTCAAAGTAAACAGGATGGTGTGTATAGGTTACGTGTACATGCTGCTCTTCTTTATAGAAGAGACTTGAGTCTGTAAGGGCCTAGAGATACCCAGGGTCCTGGCACCAAACCCTACGGATAAGGGAAGACAAATGTATCTATACAGATGTTTATATCTTTCCTATGTTCACTCTCAGACTTTTGATTAAGGAGTTTAAACAGGTGCAAGACTAAGTGCATTTTCTATCCCTTCACCTGTATCATGTAAGTTCATAAAAGTATGAAACAGACAACGTCCGAACAACTCCTCTTCAGTCTTACGCGGTCCTTAAAAATTCACCCCTCTTACATATCTGCTTTAATGCCTGTGCATCATAAATATGCATGGTGTGCTGCTGTGTACATCCACGCACCTTCATGGAGACTGACAACAGGAGACTTTTGACCTTGGTCTGAAGAGGAAAAAGTTACTGAAATACCTAATGACAGAAGCAAGCGACAGTCTCGGACTTTGAATTAAAGAGGAAAAGGAGGAACTCGTTCCCAAGAGTGAATTCCTTAACAGCAATTTAGACTTCTGCCTAAGAGGTGTGCTTTGTAAATTACATCTGAAAACAATGACTTCTATATTTTTTTTGTACAAGTTTTAACAAGAATAATGCAAATCTTGCCAGAAACCTTATGGAAATGTGAAAGGTAAAACAGAAGATCTATGGAGCCTCAGACTTACCTGGGACAATTATGCTAATAAGAACAAAGGTTTCATATTAACTCTGGTGAATGCACTGCTGGGAACAGGGGAGCCGCAAGTAAAAGTGAGATGTGGGTGAGACCTACTCATTCCTAACACAACATTCTTTGATAATTTCTTTTTTCTGAGTTACTTAAGTTTGCCAAGACTAGGTTAGTTAGATGTGATGGCTCGAATAAGAATGTTCCCCCATCAAACACAAGGCTGTGTGTTTGACTACTCATTCTCCCATTGGCAGAGCAGTTGTGAGGCGTTTAGGAGGTATGGCTTAGTGGGAGGTAGGCTTTGAGAGTTCAAAGCCGTCTCCAGTCTGCTCCATGCTGGTGCCCGTTCTTGACGACGTGAGCACCGAGTTCTGCTCCTGCTGCCATTCCTGTTGTTGGCTGCCACATCTGCTCTTCTGGGAAGGATGGTCTCGCGTTCCTCCAGCTACACGAGCCCAAGTAAACGCTTCTAGAAGTTACCTTGGCTGTGGCATTTTATCACAGAAACAGAAAAGTAACTAATATCATATGTAATGTAGTTTTCTCTCCATGCCGGGGTTCTGTAGCTGATAAACAATGAAAGGGATAGCGAGGACCTGAGACCGTTGCCTTAACCCCTACAAGGAAGAGATAGCAAAGACATGAAGACTTCCTGTTGACTGGCTGTGAATCGTATGTGTTCTATCATGGAAGGATTTTTCTCCATGTTTCAGCCCACCCTTCTGGATGGGTTTGGAAATTCTGTCCTGATTTCTGAGTGAACTCCTAGAGTCCATGTTGACTTGAACTCTATCATCTTCTTTCCCATCGCTGTGTGAATCCTTCTCTACCCCGATGTCAGAAGAAAGAGACAGTAATACCTTCAAAGCCCCATTTTAGGTGTGATATTATGTGAACCTGACACGAATTTACATACCAGCACCCCATGACACCGTTCAACTCTTCAGTTACATTGGAAACCCGGAGCCAAAATGCATTCTCATTTTCAGAGCATGCCCTGCCCAAGCCTGAGGGGAGCTCTGGTGAGCAAGAAGACAGACATGGGGTTGCAGTCACAGTTCTACTTAGTGGAGCTTTTCCTGGACAAAACCTGGCAATGGCATTTGTCCCAGCAGGGACGCTAACATCGTGCTTCAGGTATTACTTATGTTGGGAGGGTTGCAATTAACACACCAGATGTGCAGAGAAAAGAGACCTTTCTTGTTTTCAATAAATGGTAGACTTCCTCGAAAGCCCTCACCCTGCTGGGTGGCCCCTGGGGTTAGGACACAGGGAGAAATGGGTGATTAACAATGTTCAGCCACTCAAGTGAAATAGCTTCTTTGTGATTTTTTTTTTCAGTAAATTCCCTAAAGGAACTGCTTTTTCTCTTCCTATTCTTGTTGCCACAAATGGTGCTTTGATAGAAGAGATAAACTCGGACCTCATGATTTGGTGTTGAGGACAAGCTGGATCTCATGTTGGTACCTAGGCAGCTGTCCACATCACTTGCTGCCCTAGTTTTTAACATTTCCTGGCTGGATGGACTACTGTATTCACCTTTGAAATGAACAGGTAGACTTGACATAGCTCTTGAGGGCCACGCCATTTCCTAGGAGACCGACTCTCTACTTGTACCTCACTAATGTTAGTGACGCCTACAGCCTTAGTTTCGAAAGCTCCCGATGTTTTGTTCTGTTCAGATCAGACCTCAGAATGTGTCTCATTATCTTTTGTCCTAATTTTAACTTATCTCCTTATCACCATCCTATACAACAGAAGATATGCTCATTTTTGTGTCCTCAATCCATCGGATTCTCCCTTGATCATTGACCTAACTCAGGCAGTTGTAACAAATTGTCATAGGATAGAATAATTTATTTCTTATACTTAAAAGGATCTGAGAAGTCCAAAATGAAGGTGACAGTCAATGTGATTCCTGGTGAAGTGTCTCTTTTCTATGTTTGCTTATGCCTGTCTCCTCATCGTGTTTTCTCATTGGAGATGGAAGAAATTGAAGGAAGGAAGGAAGGAAGGAAGGAAGGAAGGAAGGAAGGAAGGAAGGAAGGAAGAGGAGGGAGGGAGGGAAAAAGGAGAGAGAGGAGGCAGGAGGCAGCATTTCACTTCTACCTTTTTATGATATCCTCCCCCCCCAGGACACACTTGATTTGCAAGGATCACATTTCAGAATCCCATGTAAATAGAGATTAAATTTCCAACACATGAATAGCAGGGAGGGCGCCGTCAGTAAATGATGATAATGTTTTTGTTCTGAAAAGCACATCCTCCAACCCATATCTCTCAGATGTCATATGATAGTGGGCATGTTATGCTTAGTAAAGGAGGTAGAGGCTTAAAGAAAACAAGATTATTAGGTAGTAAACTATATTTTTTATGGGTTTCAAAATATCCCTTTTATCAGTCATTAAAATTGAAAGATTTTCTTTCTTTCTTCCTTTCTTTCTTTCTTTCTTGATTGTTCATTTGTTTGTTTGGTTGGTTGGTTTTGTTTTTAGGGATAGGGAACAGCTTTGGCTGTCCTGGAATTATCGTTGTAGACTAGGCTGGCCTCACACTCGCAGAACTCCACCTGCCTCTGCTTCCTGAGTGCTGAGATCAAAGGCTTACACTACCACTCCCAACTGGAAGACTTTTCTTAAGGTGCAAAGACATCAGCACCTGTCAGGTCCTGGTGGTGGTGGTGCACACCTTTAATCTCAGTCCCCTGGATGCAGAGGCAGGTGAATCTCTAGTTTGAGATCAGCCTACTCCACAGAATGAGTTCCGGGACAGCCAGGGCGACACAGAGAAACCCTGTCTAGGGAAAGAAATCAGCACATGTAAATATACCTGGTACGAATGCATATTCATGTGTGCATGTCCCTGGCTCTGTGACTGTCGTTTTAGGTTCATTAGGTAAGGATCTATATGGACACTCTACGAGTACTATTGTAGGATTCTCAGCCCATGAATTCTCAGACCCTTTTGAATTATTTCAGCCTTCGGCCTGTCAAATCTTAAGAGTGTTTCCTCACTTGTTAAGGGTAATGGTTCCTTGAAACTAGGCAGGAACTGTCAACCTGGAGCACACTCCCCTCTCAGGCCTTGCACATTTCCTCCAGGATATCTCAGAGAAATAGCTAATCACTGGAGACTGACTTTTCAACCTCAGCTGGCCCTGGCCTGGGATAAAACACACGTTTCCTGAGAACACCTCATAATTCAGACTTTACAACAGAGGTTCCTTCTGGAGTTGCCACATCGAATATTTATTCTGCTCTCCCAGACTTCCTTTCGGAGGACAGACATGCTCCCCACCCCACCCCCCAGCTACATGGTATGGATTAAGCTGGTGTTTAGACAATCGTTTGTTTTCCCTGTGGAAAAGGGTAAGTCTTTGTTTCCCTCTCAAATAGTATCCCAGAAGTTGTTTTTCAGTACAATCAACCTTATAGAAGCCAAGTGAATGGTGTCTCCTACAGAAAATTCCATCTGCTAAATAATTATTTGCCATAAACTTAAAGAGTAAATTGACCTAACATGACACTCATCACGTTGTGCTTATAAACGGTCCCTTTTACAGCTGGCGAGGGTGGGGAGGAGAGGTAGACGGCATATTATTGATGAGCTTCTGCCACATAAAATTTGCTAGTAACCTGCTCTCCTCGCAAAGATTTTATTGCTGATGATTGAGAGATGATTGTAGTTGAGTTCATTTTGTGACACATTGCTTTTGGTCAAGAGCTAAGTAACTCTAAATAGATGGCTTTGTCATCTCCTCAGCTGCAAATATCTCCTAGGTCAACAAGCCTTTTCTAAGGACACTTTCCAAAAAGCCATGATTTGGGAAGAGAACTAGAGTTATGCCCAACCTCCCTCAGAGAAAGCTTCCTACCTTGGAAGAGGGTGTTTGGGGTCTTAATGTAGGGGATTGTAACTGTGCTTGTATTCAAATGCTAAACTCTGTTCCCCAAGATCTGGTTGCTCCAAGAAAAGTGAATCCTCAAGTATACCAGTCTTTGTTGTGCAAATTTGCTCCCCAATTTAAAACCACTGGTTAAGCAAAACAGCCAATTGCTGACTGGAATAAAGAGAGGTGGAGTTTCTGTTACTGGGTTGGGAGTTGCAAGTAGGGACTACTGGGAGAAGGAGAGAGGAGGGGGAGGAAGAAGGAGCACCAAGGGGGAAAAGACCGAGAGAGCAGCAGATCTCGAATCAGTCATGATGGACCAGTAGCCCATACCGGAGTGAAATACCTCCCCAGGACACCAGACTGCTGGAGCAAAAATAACCCAGAGAATTTCCAACAGCAAGTATTTCAGGGGCACAGTTGGGATAGTAGCCAGACTAGTGTTAGAGATTTAGATTGGGGTTAATACCCCAGTAGTTGTGCAGAGCTAAAAAAATAAAAATCGTAATTTGAGTCTCATTCATTTGAAACTAGACGGGGCTAAGGTTAGTATTATTTTACATCTGACATGATCACTTGTGAAATGGAAACAATCTTCATACAGTTAAGAAGATATCATTAATTGGAGGCTTCAGTGACTGGCCACTTTGTCTAGTGTGGATCTCAGAACAAACAAGACGTTCTTTTATACTCAAAGTTCTTATGCTGTAGTTGGGGGCCCATGAACTATTACTGTTCTAATGTGATGGGATCAATGAGGTCCAAGTGTTGGATGCTATGAAGGAGGGCTTCTCAGAAGAAATGGGGATCCTCTGCAACGTGGATGGAACCCAGCCATATTGCTGTCTGTATAATTTGATCATAAATTCCACTCTCTCCTACTCCCGCACCTCTCTCTTTCCTCCTTACCTCACCACCCCTTAGTATTTTTTCAGAATGTAAATTTAATTTTAGTTCAAAACCCGTTTTTCTATTTTCTAATCCTTTTTAATTGCTTTTGAAGTTACTATTAATCACAGTTTAGTAGAGCCCCTAAGAAGCGACTAGATCTTTTCATCCACGGCTGGCGGCAACCATCGCTCCTCTGGTCAAGTGGTTTCCTGCACATTTTATAACACAAAGCATGTGCTGGTCTCTCCTTGTTCTCGCGTTTTCTCAGAGTTAATATTTGACGAAGCCCATCCGGTTCAATGGATCCAGGTTACAGACTTTAAAACTCGGTTTTAAAATGACTAAGTATATACATCTGTATCATATAGAAAGTGTAAATGATTTGTACTTGTGTAAACACACTGGGGGCGCGCTTATTTGTTTAGCTCCAATCTTCCTGATCTAATTTGCGGAAACCAAATTAGTTTAAAAAAGAAAATAAAAGAGGAATTATCCAATTGTCCTAATCTTCTGGATCTGGGTCCTCAAACGCTGCCATCCCTGCTCTTCTTGCTCTCTTCTTCCTTCCCTTCACTCCTCAGGGTCTTGACTCTGCTTTCTCACTGCACATAATGGGAAAAATAGTCCCCAGAAGCCAGAATCAGAGCCCACCATCTTTATAGAAGATGACACAGAGATCAGAGGAGTATTCTCCAAACATATTCTGCAACGTTCCTGAGGATGATTCTGGCCAACTCGTGTAGGTCCCCTGAAGAATAGAGAGGGGTTTCCTGATTAGCCAAGTGAACTACATGTCCACCGTCATGCTGGGACATACATCTGCTTTCAGACGTCATCTCTACCAGTTTGGCCTTAACAATTTCTGAAAGGAAAAGGCTGAATAAACAACACAAGAGGTAATTATTTTAAAGAGGAAAGATCGAATGTGATCCGTATTTCCTGCTACCTTAGCTGGGGCACGAGAGCCTTGAGTGTGCCCAACTTTACAGCTGCCTGACTGTCTTTCTGGTCATGCCCTAGCAGTAGGCATCAGCATGCAGAATATCTGTTCTATCTTCACGGGTTCACATTCTTAGCTCAAAAGCAGTGGATCTAACAGAAGGCAACGATGAAGCACAGGCTGAGACGGAAACAAGATTTTCAACTCCATATAGAAAACGACACCAGAAATTTAGAGAAACCGTACCTGGGAGGAGTCTCTATAGAATACACTTGGACATCCACAGGAGGTTAAAAGTGAATCACACCTAAGTCCCCTGTACAGACCCGAGGCAGGTATACTCGGACGAGAGGAACATCTTCACTAGTTATGTAACTATGCACATATCAGCCCTCCAGCCACAGCTTTGCTTTTGAAGGGAATTGCGAGGCCATGAAAACAGGTACATGGAACAATGGGGACTAACAGAACATAAACCCAGAGAAAGATCACAAAGGACAGACTATTTAGTGGGCAGAAAAGCGAAAGTTACATCTTTATTTTCTTCTTTGTATTCCCCCAAAGTCCGTGTAACAGTCTTGTTGTAAAAAAGAAAGGATTTTAAAAATGTATCAAAGACAACAACAAAACCGCAAGAAACAGCTCTACAGCAGGAATTTTACTAGGATCTGAGAACAAAGTAATAAATAAGAGAAGGTCTTCTCAAGGAACAGGGCTCTGTAGGGAAGAGAAGCCCCTTCCACAGACAATTGGGGGTGCCCCGCTAAAGGTCTGCAGAAAGTGTGAGTAGAACCTGGAACATGAGTGCACGTCTCTACTGACAGCAATTACGCCATTACAGATCGATTCTTCTGGGATCAACACTATTTTCCGTTACATTTTAAATAACCCTGGTAAAAGTATCACTTTAATCAGGATTGACACTTGTTCCTAGATGGTGTGAATTAATCAACCTGATCATCGTTCCAAGAAGAAGCATGTGAAAAGACAGAGTTGCTTGAAGAGAAAGGATAAGGGAAAAGAGAATGTCCAATCACTAGGAATTTAGAAACTGAGTCTGACTTTCTCTGAGAGACCAATTGGGGCACCAAACGGCCATGTTTCCTCCTGGAATTCCAAGATGGGTTCTATTGGGACAATGAGGAACACTTGGCATGAAAGGATGGATAACTGGACAAATTACTAAGTTTGGCTGTATCTGGGCTTACCAGAAAGAATGGAAAGAACTTTACAGCATATATTTTCTGCCTCCCTGGACAGTATGACTAGACATATGGGTTCTAAAGGTCTGGGGGAAGGGCGAGGTCCAGATGGACCCAGAAAGGCTACCATTAAATAAAGGACACATACTTATTGTACCAGCTGCCCTTCTAGCTCTGAGATAACTCACTTGCAAAAGCAAAGGCTTGTTTGAACTCTCGGTTTTGGATGCTTCAGCCCCCAGTGAGCTGATCTATTGCTTTGGCTCCTATAGGAGCACAGTGCAAGGAATGTGTGGCAGTGCAAACCGGGTAGTCCATCAGACTGAAAGCAAAGAGGTTCAGCCAGGATCCCACAATCCCAAGTGAGAGCTCTGCCTGGCATAATAACCCAAGGTTCTCCCCTAAGACTCAAAGATTCTTCCAGGTTCTAATAGGACCATCCCAAGGACCCAGACTTCAATACAGGAACTTCCTGAAAACATGCAACGTCCAAAGCGAAGCACCCATGGAGATACCCAAACAGAGTTTGTCAAAGTTGAATAAAAAGTCAAAATTCATGTTCTTATTAATGAGGTGGATTTGGATCCCCAAAACTGAGCATGGGATTAGATCTGTAGATTCTGAGAGTGCTGGGGAGAGTTCTAAGCACACTGAGAAGTCACAAGTTTGGGTGAGGAATACAACAGTGGAACATACTAGAATAAAGAGTGGGTCGTGTCACATTCTGTGAATCTTTGTAAGCACCAGGATTCTCCCATCAGCATAAAGAACTGGGAAGGACCATGAACACAAGCTAATAGAGACACTCCACCACGCTTTGTAGATGAGGCTAAGCCATATTGGTCCTTTTTTTAAAAAGATTTATTTATTTATTTTATGTATATGAGTACACTGTTGATGTCTTCAGACATGCCAGAAGAGGACATTGGGTCCTATTACAGACGGTTGTGAGCCACCACATGGTTGCTGGGAATTGAACTCAGGACCTCTGGAAGAGCAGTGAGTGCTCTTAACCTCTGAGCCATCTCTCCAGCCCACCATATGGGTTCTTAATGGCGTGAAATAATCCAGGGAATACTGAAGAACTACCAACAAATTGTCATTTCCGTGAACAGGGATGCGAGGTCAGGAGTGAATATGATTGAAGTGTGCTGGGCAGGACTGGTAAGTTAGTCTCTAAAGTTCACTGTGATACCTAGTGAGTTGTGTCAGCCTGTGATGACCACATGGCTTAAAAAGACAAGAGGAGAAGCATGCCAGAGACAGTGAAAATTGTATTCTCTACTCCTAATGAAGAGAAAAGAAGGGAAGAGAAAGAGATAATTCCCCTCCACACATACCCCTGGGTCTTGAATGTCTGGATAGAATTACTAGAACTGCCACTGGTACTAGCTTGGAAATTAATTTTACACAGAGATGTCTTCATAGTTGAGATCCTGCCTAAGGCATGGAGTTGGATCTCTAATAGACCCAGTTACCTCTGTGATAAATGACTGAAAGAACAATTTGAGTGGAGGAGGAATTGTGGTCCGTGGGTTCATAGGCCGGGTCCATGGTCAGCTAGTGGTAGTGCTTCGGGACTGAGGCCAAGCCAAACATCATGGAGGAGATCAGGTACCCATGCAAAGCAGTTCACCTCACAGCAGAGAAGAAGCAGCCAAGGTCCATCTTTCAGGACACTGAAAATGACCCAATGACCTACTTGCTTCATCTAGGTTCTACCTCTTGCCTTTCCTCATCTCCCATTAATGCCACCATGCAATGAATTTACCAAATGATTACACAAATTGATTAGTTTGGAACCCTAGGGTCCAATCAATTTCCAAAAGCCCGCTTTGGCTGTTGAGCAATCCCGCAACAGATGAACCCATGAAAGACAGTTCATCTTCAAAACATACTTCTCATACAAGCTCCAGTATGGCTTAGACGCGACTGTGTAGCTGTGATTACTGCGCTGCTTACAACAGCTGGAGTGCTAAGGTTCCGTTGGGACACGGAACTCCTACCTGTGGTCTACTCTATACTAAAGCACTATCATCCCAAATAAACTCGTTAGACTATCCCTTTGCTCAACCACCTCCATAGGCGTCCTGTCTTTTGCAGAGGAAACACTCAACGTGACAGGGCAGATCCTCATGGTGCTGTAGCCTTTAATCCTATCCACTCCTCTCCTCTCTAGCCCAGGGACCACGGTTTTCTCCACTCCCTCAGCCCGTCAGACTTCTTGGTGCCCCTAAGACCACAGACGTGAAGGTTGAGTTGCCTGTAATTTCTACATAAGCTTCCTTCTCGTTGTCGTGACAAAATGCCTGGTAAAGAGAACTGCAGAGAGGAAGTGTTTGTTTGGGCTCCTTGTTTGAGGGAACAGTCCACCTTAGCAGAGAAAGCAGGAGGGGCAGGAGGCGTCTGGTCACGTGACATCCTCAATCAGGAAGCAGAGAGGCAGATGCTGTATGGTTCTCGTTTCTCTGCTATACTCAGTCCAGGACCACAATCCACACAGTAGGGCTGGTTTGCATTGCTCTTCCCATCTCGGTTAGTCCAAACTTGAAATATTTTACAGAAACGCCCAGCGGTTTGTCTCCTAAGTGACTCTGGATCTTGTAAAGTTGCCAACATTATTAAGTCTCCTAATGGCCTTCCCCTTCCATTCTATATCTAATAACTGTTTTTCTACCCATATTTACCCCTGACGTCTCTTATTCAGAGTTTCCTCGCATCTGTGTTGTATCTAGGAGAACATTCTTTTTTTCCAGAATAAAAGCTTTATTTCAAAAATTCTTTGGTTGATATTTTCAAATTATGATCAACACCTCAACATTTAGTAGAAGTTTAAAATCAAATGAACAATCCCCCATCAACCCAGGCAAAGGGTATTAACCAAGATATAAGAATAAAATATGCTTTACTTTTTCATTAAAAATTTACTGTAAAGTATATCCATTCATGGGCATTAAATGTTCATAATTAAAATTGCATAAAAATATACATATATACATATATACACATACATATATTAGGTGTGGTTATTTGAAACATTTATATAATGTGGCAGTTAACATGTCTTTTATTATTGTTGTTATTGTTATTATTATTATTATTATTATTATTATATCATTTTTACAGTCCAGCTGTTATCCCCCTCCCGGTCTACTCTCTGACATTTTCTCATCACATTCTTCATTCCCCATCTCCAAGAGGATGTCCCCGCCCCAGCCCACCAGACCTTCCTACTCCCTGGGGCCTCCAGTCTCTCGAGGATTGGGTGTACCTTTTTACATTTCCATACATGACTCAGGCTTCCTCAGATTCTGTGTACCTACATTGGCTAATATCGTTCATCTCACTTGATTGAGCGAAAGAGTGTTAAAGTAACTGGTAGATCATTATTCCTGATTATTTCAAGATTAGTCGTAGGGTCACTAGACTAAAGTGTTTGCCCCTCCTCAGTGTGATTGGACTTCATCCAGTCTATTGGGAACCCAGGTTGAGCAAGAGCTCCCTCTTCTCCTGACCTTAGATATGTGAATCGTGTTCCTGAATGGTGTTCCTCAGGGAGGCTGACTGATAAGGTACCCCTGAAATCTATCTCTGTAACCTCGGCACCGTGATAGATATTAACCGGCATTCATGAAATCACAAAGTAAATGAACAAATTAGTAGAACCCACTGGGATTTGAAAAGTTAGAAGTAAATCCTATAAAACCTAGATTCCTTCTGGTGAGGAGTAACTGCTCCCCGCATACCTCCAGGCTCTCACGGCTTACCAGTCTGCAAACGCTCCAGTCTGCACGCTGATCACCTCCAGCACCTCGAGCCATGTTCCTGATTACTGCTTATCCAAAGGGCCGGATCATTCTGGTAGGCATGACATTTTTATTTTCTACGATGCTTGAAATGTGACTATGTAAGTCTGACTTCTAACCACAACAGGCTTGTATGTAATGGCTATGTAATACATGTATGTCATGTCAGGAGAGATCTAAATTAGAAGCGTTTACTGATGTAAATACCATGTATTCTTTACTGAATTGCTACATATATATATTTCATTTATTAATCATATACAAATCATACAGGTATATTCTCATGCATCAGACATTGTCAAAGAAGACTCATAAGGATTAAAATTAAGGATTTTGTAAGACTTTACATGAAGTGGCATAATTAGTGACATTTATAAACCGATTAGTATTCATGAATGCATGTCAGATGAGAGAATAAATGTACTTGAAAAGGAAAAATAATAAAAAAATATCACAGACAATCCAGTATTTAGCATTCTATTTATGCAAATTCTCTCAATGACTCTTGTCCAGTGGCTTGCCAAGGGGACACAGAGCATGGCTTTCCGGGGTCTGAGAAGGCCACCGCAGTCTCTGGTAGCTAGGAAAGTTGTCTGCAGAGCCAGGCTGACGGCTTTCAAATCTGGGAAATACCAGGAGGGAAACACCTCCTCCGACATCTCATTTTCTAAGCTTCATAGTTGGAGAGCAGTCGGCTGCAGGCATCGTGCTCTGAGAAGGATTATTGCACTTCCCCAGATGTTAAAGCCAACTCTAGCTTCTGCCCCCACAGCTCGGGACACCAACCGAGACGTAATGCCATCACACAGCAGCAATGGACTGTCTCTGGTGGCTTCCTGCTTAATGACATTCCAAAGCTCAGCTCCTCCCATTCCACAGCCTCCTCGCCGCCGACTCCCTTTCTGCTCCTTTAAAAGCCCTTTTCTATTTCTTTCGCATTTACCTCATCTATCTTACCTTCACACTTCCCTGACCTGATTACCCTTAGACATCATCACTCCTGTCTCCCTTTATGTATCGCTGGCTGCTACTTGATATTACACTGATATTTTAATATCGTAACGGAAAATGATAAAGGCCAATCAATTACATTGTATTATCCATTGTATTCCGTTGGGATTGATTTTCCTCTATGTAATCATGTTTGCAGCCATAAAAACAAAGATTAAAAAGGAAGTTCTCTCTGTTTTTCATATGCAAAGGAGTCGTACTGGTAAGCCTGCCTCACACTGCTGCTGCTAAGAATGTTCAATCCTAGAAGCGGAGTCTCTAGGACTTGGCTGTAGCCATGGACAGCACCCCAAGGCTGGAGGAATTTTCCCTGCTGCCCTTGGAGAAAGCCTGCTATTTTTTTTTACTTTCTAGTAGATGACAATTCTGTGTTGACTGCACATTTTGGCATTTCATAACAGGCTCTTACATTGTCACCTCACTTTTCCCTTACCACACCATCTGCCTAAAGTCCCCATATCAAATGACCTACCAGGGTACCAGTAATTGACCCTTCCCCAGTGCTACCATTCATGCACCTCCTAAACTTCAGTAGCTTGCTGAGGCTTCTGGTCCTGGAGAATAAATATATGTTAGCTTCAACCTGGGCACATCCAAATGCCAGGGAGATAACAGAGAGCAGGGTAAATAGCTATCAGGAGGAACTGAAGAAGCCTCCCATTCTCTCCTCGGTAGGGAGCATCTCAGAGCCAGGAATGGACTTCTAAGAGATGAGCCATGGGGCTAAATCCTTTCATTTTAAGATTCCCATGCTCGGAGATGGATGAACTGGAGGGCAGCCCCACTGGGCAGCTCCAAGCATTGTGAAGAGCATTGCCCTTCACAACCAGTCTCGGAAGCCAAATAAGGGTTCCTGCAATTCTCAGGACCACACCGTAGGCAGCGTCGTCTTTTGTTTGGTATAAGCATGCATGAAGGAACACTGCCTGTGTGGAAGTCTGGAAGCTGTGCAAAGCTAGGATGATCAGCTGACCGTAGTTCTCAGAGTCAGGGTGGCTCTCTTTGCCACCCCTGGACTCTTCTGTGGATTCTTTTTTTCACAGAAATAATCAAATGGCATTCATCAAACATCCTTCAAGGGGCTGGGGAGATAACTCAAGTAGCAAAGTGTTTGCCTGACAAGCATGAGGACCTGAGGCAGAGACAAGAGGACCCCGGTATCTCTGACTAGCTAGCTTGACTCAGTCTTCGGGTTCCTGGACAGTGGGAGATCCTGCCTCAAAACAAAAGGTGGATGGCTCCTGAGAAATGCACTCAGACACTTAAATACATATGAACACTGAGAGAAACGCAAGGGAGGAGAGACAGACAGACAGACAGACCAGAGAACCAAATCATTCCAGGTTATAAACAAGGAGGAGGGATCAGTGACAGAGTTGAGGGTTTGTGACTTCAAAATTCCCCAGCAGTGTAGAGACCTATGCAGATACTGGAATGAGGCCCTCTTGTCTGCTGCTGCCCCAATCTTGAGAGGCCCCTGAGTACACCTAGGTGCAGCGTCCTGCAGCTGCCAGCTAGGGACTCTTCTTACCCAGTGAAACCCTGAGATGCCGCGCTGGAGTGCACATTCTGGAAACCTCTCGTCACCTGACACAGTTCAGTATGAAACAGACTTCTGTTTTATGAAAAGACATAGAATACAAAAGAAAAACCCAAGAGTAGTATATCTGTATGTCTTAATGTATTTCACAAACCCGTGCCTTGCTCATTCCCTCCCTGATGCTTCTGGGTTCTGTCTACCCTTACCCAGTGCCAGGATCTGCTTACTTTACTCAGTGGCAGCAGTGGTCTGTGGAGCAGCAGCCCCTCCGGGGCAGTCTGACAAGAAAATGAAGCCAATAGGAAGAAGGATGGCAGGGAAGCTGCCCCCTCTCACAATAAAGCCCTGAACTCCCGTTTGCTCATTTGGTTAAAAAAAAAAAAGTCTCCAACTGCTTCCAGCAACGCCCTCCCCGGGAGAGTTCACGCTCAGAGCTACTGAGTCATTTTTATTGTGTAGCAAACAGTTGCTCAAATAGGATATCTGTGAGTGGTCATTATCTCCCCCTCCAGCTCCGATGGCCACAAATCTCCAGGGGCACAGGACAGACCTGCAGCTGTCGCCCTACTCAACCCCGCAGCCCCGGTACTCATCAATAAACAAGCTCCGGTATTAGCAGTGCCCAGTGAGCTAGACTTGCAGCCCCCAGAATGGAAGAATGATCTGGAACTTTAATGAAAGCTTTCCTAATATTCTGTGGCACACTTAGCACTTCGAGAGCAGGACAGCTGTGGGAACGGGGTCAGATTTCCTCCTCGGGGGAAATTACTCAAATAGGTTTTAAAAATTTATAGTGTGTGTTGTGATAATAAATAAAGATAAAATGTTACCTCCCCAGCTCGGAGTCACTTGGGCTGAAGATGTCCTCTGGGGTTCTGCTCCTTTTCACAAAAGCTGGGAGGGGTTTCGGCTATTACAAAATGGCGCCTCTCTAAATCCCCCAGCAGCGAACAGACATGTGCAGATGCTGGTGTCTTTTCAGGGATGAGCCCCTGCTACTGTTGCTTGCTGCCGCAGGAATCTGGAGAGTGCAGTCTGGGCGAGGCATCCTGCAGCTACCAGCTAGGGGCTGTTCTCCAGTGCATGGCTCTTGTGTCAACCATCACTGACTCTCCTAGTCGCCCCCTGCCCTACGCTATTGGCTCCTATCAGGCCCCTTTCGTCCTTTGCTTCTTTCCAAAGACGCACACACCTTCCACACTCCATCCCAGTTCATAGAAAGGTGACCCATGCAATCAAACACAATGTTTACAATCAAGGGTTCTGATTTTGGGTGCTGACTTTTGCCCGCATGGCAGAATAGCACACGGTTTGAGGTGGGATTTTTAAAATTTTACTAATGGATATTTTTCCCACTTTCTGAAAACATTCCTGAAGTATTAAAGGCAACACAAGATCAGTACACCAAGGCCTCCTAGGCCCATCTCAGGCACCGTGTACAAGTGCAAGAGAAGCTGCCCAACCTAGAAATAGCAACTTCTGCCCTGATCTTGATTCCACACCATGGTTCTAATTGCACTCCATATAACCTATTGTTATCAGATACCCTGGGGTCTCAGGAAACCTAGCAAAAACAATGTGGGATGGATTCCATGTGTGCAGTCTGCAGACTCTTTCCCCCCTCTTTGCCTCATATTAAGTCAGAATTTATAACACTCCACAGCCCGTAGGAAAAGCATTTAAAGTGATATGGATAAAATTATCTCCTGAAACTAATTTCTCACATAAAATTTAAACAGGGAGAACCCTTCCCTAAGCAGCCGGTAGGTGGGAAAACTTCATTTGGAGAATACTTTTATATTTTGTCAAATAACACAAATCTGTTACATTTCATGTGGTCTGAATCTGTGACCTTTTGTGGTACTCCTTTTTAGGGAATAACATCATAAAATGTTGGCTAACCTCCACTATTTAACAAATGAAAATGAGTAATTGTTAAGACTAAATAAAACCAGGGTCTCTCTGTGCATTTAAAGCAAAAGGATATTTATCTCTCAAACACTGGATGATATTATTATTATTATTATTATTATTGTTGTTGTTGTTGTTGTTAGCTTATTCCTTCTAATAGCAGCTGGTATTTGGAGAACTTGAAATGAGCAAGGAAATGTGGTTAGCACTTTCCATGCAGTTTCTCTTCTGAACCTCTTATAATTGTTTAGGTCTTCCCCGAGTTTTGCAGATAAAGAATCTGCAGACGTCCAGTGTGCACTCACGGTTAGCCAGCCGCTAAGAGACAGAGGCAGGATTCAACGCAGGTCAAATTTGCCTATCACAGATGCCTATTGAAACAGGAAGGAGGAAAACCGGTTTGCGCTGTTGATGACCGTTTTAATGGACGCAGGGCTTAGTGACTGCAAAAGAGCTGATGTTTGAATATTGTTCCAGATGATCCCAGAGGGAAACATTGGGTCTGCAAGGAAAGTAAACTTTTATGACTGTATTGTTCCTGAAGACTTGGCAGCCCTAGTTATTCTCACGACTCTCCAGTATTGCTCTGTTACTTAATCAGTGTTACACAGTGCCACTTAATCCCTTTTATGGTTTAGCTTGTCCTGTAATGTTGTTGTGCTGCTGATAAACCCATTCACAGGAATAATGCACCTTTAGCGAGTCTCTGCCACGCTCTGCTCTTTAAGTAAGGATGCTTCTATGCGGAAGGCTCTATGCTATTACAGCATTACTGCACACTGACTACAAACACAGCTGGCTACCTGGAAACAAGTCCGTTATGATATTATCCTCTAAGATTCTTATTCCAGGGGCATAGGTCCCTTTAAATCACGAGTATAAAGCCTCCAACTTTCATTTTTATCATCATATATGTCAATGCCATCAACCATTAAGACTGGTAAAAACAAAAATTCTTTTAAATGTAAAAGTGCTCCTAAATCTGGAAAACCAGCAGTTCCTTTTTCTGACTCAGGAAGACAATATTTGTTACAACTTTTCCTTTAAAAAAACAAAAAACAAAAACATTCCATTCCCAGTTCAGTATCTCTTCTTCTGGACGTTTTAATTTCACTGAAATAAACACGCCTAAGTGGGAGAATCCTTAACCTAGCATCGTGGTGAGAGCTGGGCAGTCGGCTTCCTTTGAGAATCAATTAGCAGCCAAACAACTCCGCCGACCCCTGGATGGTACAAGCCTGCTCTGTTTCCCCAGTTACCTGGAGCAAGGTAAATGGCCAAGAGAGCTTGGCTTGGGGAAACCATGAAAGGAAAATCCACACCGGTGGGACACTGTTCAGGAACAATCTGTAGGGGGCGGGAGCGGGCGGGGAGACGCATCTGAAGCCGGGAGGCAACCGTTAAAAACAATAAAGTATCATTCACACCCCTGAGTTCCTCAGCAGGGTTGTGCCCCATACATTTTGCCCGACCTTGCTGTTTGGGCTTATTTTTAGCTTGACCAGTTACGATTAAACCGTCAAATCAGGTAAACTTGTTTGTTGCCTACATGTGAGAGGCGGTACAGCATCGAGGTGCGAGCATCACTGTCGTTTGGAAGAGAGATGCTGTAATAGCATACAGCCTACAGAGAAAGGGTTAGAGACTAAGGTACAAAGTCTGGCACGCTGACAAGCGATTTCGATTGGAGTCAAACAATGTGGCTGGCAAGGGAAGGAGATGCTCTCACCTACCTACGCTGTGTGCAGAGGGGGCTGGGGGCCGCAGGAAGGGGGATATTTTTAGAAGTCTTTGCTAAGCTCTTTATAAGTGTCTCAATCTTTGTTAAAAAAGAACAGCAAATATCTACATGTTCCTTCGGGGAACACGTTGGTGTGTTTCCATATAAAATTTTAGTGGTTGGCTGCCTAGAGTGAGGCTTTTTGTGAGAGAATATACAAACTGCTCTTTTTATGGTTCTTTATTTATAGTGAAACAGCCATTTTAATAAAATGATTCGCTTAGATTGTTTCGCTGCCCTCCATTACCGGTTTTCGTATCCTTTCATTTGTCCCTGCCTTTTCCCCTGGGTTGAAATTAAAATGTACGACTCTGCAGTTAATCACACGTAGAGTTGGGTTTTGAAGTACTATGATCTTTTACGAACTTGCTAAAATATCATTAGATGTATCTAAAGGTCAGAGTCGATGCAAACCATTTGTTGTCTCCCGTAGGTCATTCCTAAGCCACGGTCAAGGTGCTCAGGGCAGCCGTATATCTAGCCTGTATTTATCAGGAGGGAAGGAGAGTGGAATCACTACATGGTCCTCTCCGGATTCTAGGTACCACGTTGATGTTTGCCAAGTGCATTTCACTCACAATGACAAGGCATTTGGTGTGGGTGAAGGCAGCCATTGCTTTGTACTTAAAACGTCAGAAAGCAGTCTCTTATGTCAAAGGCTCTTCCGTGAGGTATGAGGCACGTACCCTTAAAGCGGGAAGAAAGGATATTGCACTTAAGATCGTAACCAGTATAAAAGAAAATTCTCAGGGTTGTGTATCTAGATGCCAGTGAATTCGGTTAAAAGCAGTAAGACTTACATTGCTTTAAGTGTGCTGTGTTATCTGGATGCCCGTTAGCTACCCGAGGGCATTTTGACAGGCAACAGAGCATTTAAGTGGGAACCAAAATGGAAACTGAATCAACAAAAAAGTAATTATTTCTCCTCTTATTTAAAAGTCCTGATCAAAATTAATGCTAAACAACCGATATTGGAACATAAAATTAATTCGTTAAATTAAATTTCCAACTCAGGATCTTTGAAACACCGAAAGATTCGAGTCTCTTCGCTTGGAATGCATCTCTTTGCTGAAATATTCTCCACTTGCTTTGACAGCATTCAGAGCCTAATGATTTACAAGTAAAACCTGATATTTCACTACGTAAAGTAAACACTGCCTTTGTTATACAAATACACATTCTCAGATAATGTGTTGTGACTTAAATTCTGAAAATAAACCCATGCAGACAGACAGATCTACATAGAGACAGAGACACTCACACCTCCCCCTGCTAATTTGATAAATTAATTTCTCAGGAAATATATGCTGTGACTAAGATGAATTAAACATAGTGGTTTGAATCTGGGATAAAAAGAGCACATTAGAAGTATCCGTACTGTAGGAGAAAACAGCAATGTTTGGCTAATTTATTATATTATTATTATCATTATTATTATCCATTGCATTTAGGAAATTTGGACTAATAATCAAAGTGCATTTTGATTTGTCTGAAAATTGTTAATGACCCATCAGTTTCTATACACTCTCCCCCCATAAAGTCAGAATGCAGCCCATGCATACCGTCTGCTCTAATCAGGAAGGAAGGGACTTTACTTCAAAATGCCAACGCCATAAACATGTTCAACCTGCAGAATATTTTCTAAGCAAGCCACCACGTGTAACATTTACCGAACTCGTTTTGAAAGGGGCGGCCGCCGCAACGTGAACACTTCGCACTTCCTTGAAGACTCCAGATGTTGCTATGGGAAGGTGAGGCTCTCTCTGCTCACAGCGCCCAGCGTGGCACCTTAGGTCCTCGCCTATCACCATCTCACGCAGGGTTGCTCCAGGTAAAGAAGCAGGGGCCGTGGAAGAGAGCTCAGCTCATCCTCCCAGCAGAACGAGCTCCACAGAATTCACATCCACACTGCAAACCCAGACACCCAACCGGAGAATAAGATGAGTAATCTCTCTAGCCGCCCACCTAAACTCTGTTGGTTTAGCAACTTTCCGAATAGCACGAAAAATAATCCGCTGGTAATTAACCTAAGAAGTTGCTATACGTGGTGCCCTGCCAAAAAGAATCCTCACCAAATTAGACTTTTGTACTGTCTTATAAAAACTTTTAAAAAAACACGTTTGCTGATTATAACTAAAAAACGTCTTGGGATAAATTCAAAACTTTACTGCAGGAATATAAACTGTGCCACATATCATCCTACAGAAAGACAATTTGATGAATTTTTTAAAATTACGGAGTCTACTTTAACGGCACTGGCATGGTACGTGATGGTTGCGATGTGAAACCCCCTCCTTATAATGTAAAGTGTTTTTAAAATGAAATCTGCACTTAGTTGCCAATGTCTGCTCCTTCTGGCTTCTCACTTTATGACACTAACATAAGATCTCATTCACCAAGCCAATTGAAATTTTAATAAAAGAAAGCAGGAGTTTCTAATAAACTCCTGCAGTGAGCTGATAATACCAAACATCTTTAGCAGCATGGTGGGTTTTTTATTATTATTTTAGCTGTATATTAATATGCTAGTATTTGTAAACTCCCCAGAGCCACTCGATTTATTTCAGAAGCTTTTTTTTTCCATTGTGAAAAGTTTATGTGACAAAGAAAGATACTTTCTTCAGTGGTTTTTCTATCCAACAACTACTTGGCAGGAAAATATACGGTTGACAAATGTGTGACTGTATGTTCGGTCCTGGATGGATCAGCCACTGCTCTCGCTTCTGTCTGCTCTCATCCTGGGCTAACCCAGAAAGCCAGCAGAACAAGCACCTTCCAAGGAGGCCTTTCTCAGCCTCAGAGGGGGCTAATACCATGTGTTGACGTATACCCCTCACTGCAACGATGCCCACGGAATTTTCCTGTTCCATCCGCTCAATGCCACCCCAGACAACCACCGCCTCATGCATGCCAACTTCCCAACCAAATGAATGGCTCACTGCCACACTCCAATCTTACTATTATGGTCTGTGGCCGTATAGCTTCTTTTTGCTCTGAATATGATACAAGGTAATCCACGTTGCCAATGTCACTGGGGTGTGGGACCCAAATAAAACCATGTAACCCAATCGTGAAGAAACCCCCACCTACTGTTGTAAGTAATGAGTCAACGTTGAAACAATGTTTCCAAGCCATCAGGCACACTTCTCGGCAGTTATTCTTGTGAACCGGTTTGCCATCTTGGTACTTTTTCCATCTCCATGTGTCAGATGCTGACATCATACCTGCCCTGCACAGAAGAGAACTACGGCATAGGAAGTGCCTGGTCAGCAGTATGAGGCAAGAAAGAGCTGAGCCAGGTTCAGACTCAGGTAATGTGGCCAGCACGTGGCTATCACCACTCGATCACAAGCACTGTACTGCCCCACCTTGATGTTTTAACAATTCCCGAGACTGCTCCTGCAGGCCACTGCCACCCCTACTCTTTCCCACCCCTTATCCTCTGGGAAGTTGTTGTTGTTGTTATTGTTGTTGTTGTTCTTGATGATGATATTAAATTCAGGAAGAAATGTATTCAATGTTATGTCTTCCAATCTGACTGTAAAAATAGTCAAACATTTTCTATGGTCTTTGACCCACAGAAGCCAGAGCTGTGGTGGATCTCTTGGTCCTATGTAAAGTTAGATGTCACACAGCATTTTAACACATTAAAGTGCTATTGGTTTGTTTGATGGTTTGTTTGTTTGTTTGTTTTTAGTCAGTATTTCACTATCCATACCAGGTTGGCCTTGTATCTTCCTCCTCGGCCTCCTAAGTGCTAGGCCTGCACAGGTAAGCTACCACACCCAGGTCTTTTTATATGAGATTTAGGAAAAGTCCTGAAGATAGGCAGTTGGAGAAGAAGTTCTTCTCAAGAACAAATAAATAAATGTCATCCCTTCAGCCAGGCAGGTGCACACGGGATGCCAGGCATGGTGGAGGAACAGCCGTATCTAGCAAGTATCACCACCACGTATCACAGAAGGAGGATGGTGAATCCGAAACCCCCTACCTCTCTTCTACTGTCATCTGACTGGAGGCTTACCCAGCGTGAAAAAGAAGAGGGTTTCTGTAGTCAGGCCCACAAGGCGGAGATGTCAAGGACACACAACTGGCTTAAGCAAGGAGAACTTTGCTCTTCCAAAGCCGGGACCCTGGACCAGTTCAGGAAAGCGGCGACAGTGGCAGCCTCAGGGACGGACACTCTTCCAAGTTTAGGCTGAGAGACCCAGCACATCTAGGTTGATGGACTTTAAAAAAAAGGTGTAACTGTGTTTCTCACCCAAGATCTCCTGTGATCTTAAAGCTAAATACTGAGTTGCTTAGGTTTCTAGGGAGGACAGCCCCAATTCTTGAACCGTAGCTTGGATGCGCTGCCACCAGATTAACGCTTGTTCTCACCCATTGCTCGGTTTGCAATTTGCTTGAGACTCATGTACGCCAGGTTGGCTCCTAACTCATGTAGCCAAGGAGGAGCTTGAATGTCTGAGAGACCTTGCCTGACTCACTGGGGATCAAACCAATGGCTTCCCACACACTAGGCAAGCGCTTCCCCCAACTGAGCGTCGTTCCTAGAAATCTAGCTCAGAATGTTCAATAATGAATGCCCTGGACCCGTTCTGGACTTGCTTTTCAAGGCAGACCATTAGACTCTCTAGGCACACGGAGCAAGGGTAGCATTTGGTGATAGAAATACCATATATCTTTGTTTAGAAGTGGTGGCTTCTATTAAATTTAATTACTTCCCCTGTGGCTTTAAATCAAGGGCAGCTTCTGTTAAATTTAATTACTTTCCCCTGCGGTTTACATGGCAAAGGTGTCATTGCTACTCGTGGAGCGCTTCTGGCCATAGGAAAAGCGCGGCTGCGATTTGCTCCAGTACACTAACGCCTTCCCTTACCATTTTACTTCTCCACTCTACCCAATCGCATGTTTTGTGGACATTTTGTTCACAAAAATCTGCTCTCGGTATTGTGCAAATTATTCAATTAAGGACAAGTGATTGACAGTTGCAATCAGAGGGGGAGGCAAACAAAGCAATTCTTGATGAATTTTCAACACAAAGCCAGACTGGGTTTATTTGACAATTTCATCTTAAGAATGTCTAGCTTCAAAACTACACAAAGATACAGTTCCCTAAAATTTTTTGACTTTCATTTGATTAAACACCCCAGCTAACCATTTTCATTGCTAATTACAGTCCACGCCAATCCCAATTGCTCTTCTGCCCCCTAATTGTGAGAGAGGGCATTGGACTGTGCCTAACACAGACATTTATTGACTGGCCACTCCAGGCATCTGCAGAAAAGAATTCCTAAAAGTTTGCTACTCTGGATATGAAGTGGATCTTCATTAACATTCTGAAAATGAAATGCAGTTCTGTAAAAAAAAATAATAATAATAAAATAAAATAAGGCAGCTTTTCAGACCATTTTAGAGTTTCAGAGAAATTCTGCATTATCTTCTCCGTGATTCTATGCAGATGTCAGGCTGCATCTCAACTGAAATGACAATGAAATCATTTCGATTCCATGCAATGTGCAAAAAACAGCCAATTTTTCACTTGGCAAGCTGAGGTCTAAAGTAATTAAGCACTGCTGTGTGGGAGGCGGCTTCCTGCTCTGAAGTCAGCCTGAGATAATTACCATATTAAAGTCAAAACATCATGTACCGCGCTGATAGATAGATGGATGGAGAGATTGGGCGTCTATTAAATGGTCCGTTTTGTTATGCTTTCTGGGAAATGTGCCACTGATGCCAATTAAGAAATATATATTCCAAGTGAGTGTTTCTAAGTGACAAAACTTCTATCTGGTAAATTGAATTTATTATTTACTGATCATGAAGTACTTAAAGTCATAAAAATCTAGCTGGAGAGCAACCTAGGAAGAGAATTACATGCTCCGGCTCGATTTACAGGCCCCTCATTACCCAGTTGCCATGCAAGCACCAGGCCCCTTCTAGAAACATGCCCCTCTCCAAGATACCAAGTCACTCCGGTCAGGGAAACTCTAACGGGAATAATAATGCAATGTTGCAGCTAAAGTGTAAACATTCAGAGATTTCAAAGTCAGAAAACAAGTTGGGTGGAAAATTCCTTCTCTGTGTGTTTAAAGGAGGGGCAATGAAGCCCACTTCAAAGAATAATCTTCATTATACATCTTTAAACCTGTCTGTGGCTTTGAAAAAGGAAGTGACCTCCCAAATATCAAAGTCGGGTAGATAGGTAATACATTAGCATAATTCGGTTGGATGACGTACAGGAAGACTCTCCTTAAAGCATTCCTGGCAGCCTCCCTTATTAAAAATTAATCATGTATTAATATTCCTCTTCAAGCTTACTGCCAAGCGTTGTTTATAATTTTATAATAATAGTTGAGCTGACAGAAGCTCAACTAGGGAAGCGCCTCTGTGTGATTCAAGCAGGACAGTTTACTTCTGGGTAAATATTGGGGAAAAGGCCAAAAAAAAGACCACGCTGACTATCATAAAGGGTATCTTCACCTCAGGATCATTTCCTGAGTGAAGAAAGGCGGCCCCGTGTCAGCGGTGAAGGTTGTGCTTGATCCCTCCTAACTACTTTCTGTGGGAGTTATTTGCCACCACATCCACTAGTTTACTGACATCATAAAAAAGAAACTGGACCCACACTCCTTTAAAATCACAGAAAAGAACTTTTGATAACCAAAACTGTATTTTTTTTCTTATTGACCAAAAAAGTACAATTTCTAATTATATATATATCATATATATGATATATATATATATATATATATATATATATATATATATATATCAAAGACAGGTGTGGTAGTGAATGTCTGTAAGTTTCAGCACAAAGGAGGCGAAGGCAAGAGAATTAGGAGTTTAAGGCCACCCTGAGCTACACAATTAGCTGAGAGCCAGCCTGGACTACTAGAGACCTGTCTCAAATGAAATAAAACATCAACCCAGTCATTCATGGCTTTATCGTTTCTTCTGTTCCCATGAGGCAGTGAGACACAGCTGAGCCAGGCTCACTGCTAACTTCTAGACTGTTCTACGGGACAGTTGCAGTCTTGAGGTGGGGGCGGCGGGGGGGGGGGCCTCAGTAGGAATTCTGAAATGAATGTAATTTGGGATTATGTTGTGTGCAAAGAAGGAAAAAGCATACATTTGTTAGGACTTGCCTCTCTGCCATAAGATTTAACAGAGAAGATCTTTGTTGTTTTGTTGTGGCTGAAGACACTGTCTCAGGTACCTGAAGCTGCCCCTCAGAGTCCCTCACGTAAACCAAGATGGCACTGCAGCCTGACCCCTCTGCCCTCACCTGCTGACAGGATTATAGGTGTGAGTCGGCTATCACAACTACAGACCAGTCATCAGAATGGATAGCAGAAAACAGACAGGCTCCTGCTGACTATTTAGAGCTCTATAATAAAGACTGATACAAAGACACAAAACAACATTTGCACAAAGGATCTTTCCAAGACCACTCCCACAGCCAAGAGAGAGAGCCACCCGCATCCACTGAAATGGAAACTTTGTTTTCAACATTTCACAGGCAATAATATTCCTCAGCAAACTTTGTAGTTTTATTCTATGTTTTTTCCTTACTTAATATTTCCACATTTTTCTACAACAGAGTCATAGTGCTTTCAAAGTCGGCAAAAATAAACTCCAATTTCAGAGTTTCTTTTAAATGTAATTATAAATACTGGGGTGTTTTATAAAACGGTCAGAGGAAGGCTCAGTGTAAACTCCTCTGCGCAGGGAGACTTCGTCATGGAGAGTTCAGACTAGCAAACAGAAGGTGGCAGAGAAAAACCCACAGAACCTGAAGCCGGCCCTTGTTGCACTTGCTGCTAACCCAGCCCAATCTGAGAAGAGGCAGGAACGATGCTGCAGATATGATGGCTTCATTATGTCGATGGAAATAATAGATGAGAACAGGACCAAGAGCAGAGAGAGAGAGATGAGCTTCCGGTACCGGTGAGGAAACAAGACGCACACATTCGTCTCTTAGTGCAGTGCCGCCTTGCTTCCCAAGTCAGTGCCATTTCAGGCCTTCTCTTTCCCCCAGCCTTCATCTATGAAAACACAGTAACATGCCCAGGATGGCCCCTCGGCAAGGCAGAAGACCAGCTAACAATCAAAGAGGACACTGTGCGCATCTGGAGCGTGATTCCTTCTGGGAGAGATTCCGTTCTGCATAGTGGATTTTAACATCGCTTTCAACTGGCCAACTATAGGTGCTATTTAGAGAATCCAACCTCGAATGTTACATGATTTTTCTGTCCTTTAAACATTCGTGGTTTTGAGGTTTTTCTCTCCATATTAACTGCTAGAGTGAAATTAGATTGTTCAGATTCAGTTCATAGCCCATTTCATTCTTTAATTTCTGTGTTCAGAGATGATGGGTTCTGTTCACATCCGTGGCGTTTTGGGGGGAAAAAATAGCAGATAAAAAATGAGTTTTTCCTCGGAACATTTAAACTTCAAGAAAAAAAAAACCTCAATTTACCTATCAACACTGGAATATTACTAGTGTTAATAGAATAATATTTGTGAATATAGTGTAAGCTTCCCTAAGAGACCATCAAATACAGTTCTTCAAGCCCAGCACATACATAGCTAACTTAGAGACTCACTTTAAGTTACCTGTCAAAACTTATTTTGATATATTTTGATTTCTTATTGGCGACTATTTTCAAGATGTTTCCTCTACCGCACCAAAATATGAAGTGGATTAATTCCACCTCGAACTCCTAAATCAAATAAACAAGACATCAGTGTACGTAGCCCCTCATTCACATTTCACCCACCCCCTCGTCCTTTCCTCTTTTTCAGTTCACCCAGGATAATCTTCTACCTCTCCACAAATGTCATTTACAGTAACTCAATCACACATCTTAATCAAAAGCAGTAAGCGTAGCGCCCGACATGAAAGAGCCCCTACATAAACATAGTCTTTTGTGCTTTCACATTTTCCTCCCGCTGACACCGTTAACACAAGACAGCTCTTCTCATCACTGGGGACACCCCTTGAATTCATTAAATGCTCAACACTTCCTCTAACATCACGCAATGACAGCCAGCAGCAGTGTCATCTGATTTGAAAGCAGGCTGGCACCAAAGAAGTTTAGACTTCAGAATTAAGAGGAGATAGGAGAATGTTTCCTCTATTACCGCGCTAGTTCCCCCGAGTTACAAGAATAATTACCTGACCCTTAAATATTATTTTTATGTGTAATTTGTCCAATAGCTCCTGGCTATCAGAGTGATAAAAGGGAACCCTCTTCTTTCTTCACATTTCAAACCAAGGCAGAGTAGCATGATTTTCTAGTCGGATGTGTGCTAACAGGTTTTCGTCAATTGAACTTGTTGCCATTTTCCTCAGCGTCCACACTTGGAGAGTAAGATCCTCTCAAAGGTTTCCCTGGATGTCACTCTCCCCCCAGTGTCGAGGCAACAGCACCCTGACTGGAGCCTTATTTTAAAGAGGATTTTGACAAAAGAAAGGATGCCGACGTCTTGGCCTCTACTACAAAGTGACCTCACTCAGGCACATAGTCGCGCGTCTCCGGCCAGTTGATCCCACCACTTGGCTAGACCAGTGCTGTTTCTCTTCAGTTTCACAGCGATGAAATGAATCAGTGCAAAGCACACGAGGTCACAGACTGGGGGATGGGAGTGCTGGCCCAGAAGGCCAGCCAGCCACACACCTCTTCAGTGAGGAAGTATTCGAGTCCCTCTCTAAGAACATTCTCAAGGTTGTGTCCACCTACAAGCCTCAGAGAAGCTTGATATGTGGACCAGCACAAATCGTAAACTTATTTAAAACATGATAGTCGGTTGGGTGACTCAATTGGTCAGTTGTCAAGCATGAACTTCTAGGACACTATGTGGTAACGATGATGTCAAATTATTAGGCGTGCCTGGGTGATGCCCGGCAGAGATTCTCTAAGCATAGGGTATAGAGAAGTGCTATAAGGCTGAGATTTTTCAGGGTCCTGGCTTTGTTGTTGTTGTTGTTGTTGTTGTTGTTGTTGTTGTTTTGACATATCCAATTGCCATTCATAAGCTAAAATTTGTGTGTTATTTGCCCCCACTGTAAAGACAAGGGAATCAAAATGGGAAGAGACTGTTTCCACAAAGCTAAAAATGTCACTACCAGGTCCTGTTAAGTGTTCCTTTAAACTGATAATATATGTGAAAACGTATTGGGGGGAGAGTATCACAAACCGATAAACACACAATTAGAGAAGAGATGGCATTTGAATGACTCTGCATAGTTATTTTCTAGTCTGCGTTTCTCAACATACCAGTTGCTCATTAAGTACACTAGGCTTGAAGCTGTAATATTTGTACCCTGCCTGATCTGGACTGTGCCTCTTACTCCTAACCCTCAGGTTAATACAGGGAATGGGGATTTAAATATCTACTTCCAGTCTAGTTCACCAGTGAATCCCCTGCATGAACTCCTGAAAGACAGCAGGTCCCGAGCAAATATTTGTTGAATAAATAAATGAAATCAGTATCTCGTGGGCACGTGTATAAATAGCGCTTATGAGTATGAAGTTCTACATCAATCGGAGGAATGATAACTGCAATTCTCACAGCTCTGATATATTTCTCCTCATTGAAAGCACGAGTCCCCATATAATTATTTATAGGAAGGAGCTGCTTTTAAAATTGCTCTCCCCTATACGTTTAAGAAGTGCTTCCATTAACAGTTTATTGGAGTTGATTTCTGTCTAATTATGGCTTCTTGCTGTGATTCATTGTAAAAATTTAGGTCAAGGGTCAGCTGACTCATAAAGGCCCAGATAGTCAAAGGATCTCTGCCGAAATTACCATAGTCTAAACTTATAACATATTACATAGATGATATGTACACGAAGGGTCTTAACTGTAACAAATAAGACTTCATTTATAAAAGTAGACGAAATTGGCTGAATTTGGCCCAATGGTTGTTTAGTTTATTAACCCTTTGCATTATCAAGTAAGTATGAGAGCTTTATAGTCATATTTTTTAGAAGAGTCACATATGTTTATTGTATCACTTCTAGTGACTTGTGCGTAGTTGACATATAAAACCACTTTGGTGAGGTAAAGAAACTTGAGTTCTATAATAGACACCATGATATACACCCTGGAGAATAGAAAGAAAACTGTTAGCCTGAGTAATGTACCCATAGGAGAAAGGGACTTGCCACATCCAAGAAGGATAACTGGCCACTACAGTCTCGCAATAGACACTGTTACTACCTGACAACAGGAACTATTCCAGGATACTCCCTTAAGGGTTGGTGGGCACCATGTGCATGATATATTCAAGTTTTAGCAATAATGACCATTTCGTGAAAGGTGAATTCAAGCAGAATGCTTGACTGATCCTTGTCAGGTTGATGCTGATTGGGAGAGCTGGCAGCAGGAGCATCTTTTGGAATAAAATGGAGTAGGACAGTTAGAGACAGAGAGGGAAAGAGCCCATCCAGATGGGACAGGACGCATGCGGAAAGCCAGAGGACAAAGCAAACAAAAGATGCATTCAGAAGCTTATAAGAAACTGTCGTGTTGATAAACAACAACAATTTAAAAAAAACAGAGATTTCCATGAGTTATGCAAATAACCAAGTTATACCTTTGGTTTTTCGCATGTGAAAACTGACTAGAAATACAGCAAGATGAAAAAGTCCTCAAATACTATTCCTATGGAAAGGTGCTTTGAGGAAAGAGATCCAACCAGGAGCCTCTGCCAAAGAGGAGTTTTATTGTGTGACAGTTCATACATTTAAAAAAAGAAAGCTTGTGTTGTTCAACAACAGTTAACCAACGGAAGTCTACAAAGTAACACTCTACACGCACACCGAGGAATACCTTGTGTTTAAGACTCAAGCAACGAAGTAACACTCTACACACACACAGAGGAATACTTCATGTGTAAGAGCCAAGCCCAGAATTTCTGGACTTGCCAGCAGTGCTAAACGGCTTTCATTCTATAGTGCGCACTGGCTAGTCACCTGGCTGCCTCTTGCGCATTCTTGAGCGGACAGTGTTAGCAGCAGCCACATCTATCAAAATTCGGCCAGCTTTACTGGGCAGGGGAAGCTCTGCAGCCAAATCTCTTTTTCTTATTTTCTCCTTTACAGAAAGAAAAGTTAGTTTTAAGGTATATGGGGAAATAGCTAACCCACATGCTTCCTCCTTGGAAAAGCGTCCTGCTTGCCCTGGGGTTAGAGTATTGCCCTTTCTTCTTGAAAAGCATTCTCACTGCTGGGAGTATTCAAATATCTCCCAGGTCAGGGAAAACACAAGGGCCCAGAGAGGGAGACTCTCTTTGCCATTCATCTTGAAAAAACAAGGGTTAAGGTAGAGACTGGGATGAGACCCTGGTTCACAAATTCATTTAAGAATTTATTAGTTAAAAGAAAACTTCGGTTCCTAGGGACTGCCTTTGTGAAACACACATTTCATTTCGAATCCCCTCAACCCCGGCATACTTCACTCTCACCAATTCTCTGCCTTCGGTTAATATGAACAATGGAATATAGAAAGCCTTTATTAGTAGAAATTTAAAAGAAAAGGAAACAAAACAAACCGGACAATAACCAAGCGTATAATTTTAAATGGTAACGCATTATCTCCCAGAGTCTCTGCAACTCTATCGGCTTTAGAAAGCGAGGAACGCCATTACCTGGAATGCTTGAAGAAGGAGATTGAAAACACTTCTCAGACTGACGTTAATTACAGTCAGTAATTGCTTGGTTTCTTTGAAAACAGAAGCCTTTTACTGTCCTTTTACTGGAAGACTGTGAGGGACTTTGTCTTTGATGGGAAACACAGAGGCAAATGCCTCAACCCAGCCAGGGTGGGAACAAGATGCTCTAGGGCTCCTCTCGTCCCTTGCTCAGGACTGCAGCGTGCATTCTTGAAGACAGGGTGACATCTAAAGGAGTTTTGCGATAGCCAAGGCTTGCCGCGTGGCAGAGTCAAGGGCATGTCATATTTTGGAAAACTGATGAGTTTCCAGGTTTCATGTGCCTGATTGTCCCAAGTAACCATGAAAAGAGGATCAAATTCCGATTTTAATGACATGCCTCGGGGTGCCCTCAGGACAACTGCCATTTTTATCTTAGATTCTGCAGGTCCTCGGTGAACAAAAGGGGGGAAAATCAGCTTTGAATAGATTCCTTACGCTCTTGTCAAAAGTAATCCAACTCTGAATATCTATATCCCCAAAATATCACCTTGCAGGCAGCTTTTTTAACTTGGAATTAAAATGGGGTTTTCAGTTCAGTTCTCAATTAGACCTTTAAAATGGGGTTTCAGTAATGTTTTTACTTGATCTCCCCAATTAGACTCTCTCTCTCTCTCTCTCCCTCTCTCTCTCTCTCTCTCTCTCTCTCTCTCTCTCTCTCTCTCTCTCCCCTTCTCTCTCTCTCTCTCTCTCTCTCTCTCTCTCTCTCTCTCTCTCTCTCTCTCTCTCTCCTCTCTCTCCCTCCTCTCTCTCTCTCTCTCCCTCTCTCTCTCTCTCTCTGTGTGTGTGTGTGTGTGTGTGTGTGTGTGTGTGTGGCTGTGTGTGACTGTGTGTGACTGTGTGTGTGGCTGTGTGTATGTGTGACTGTGTATGTGTGTGTGTGTTTATGTGTGACTGTGTGTGTGTGTGTGTGTACGTGTGACGTGTGTGTGTGTGTGTGCGGGTGTGTGTGTGTGCGTGTGCGTGTGTACGCACGCTGCTGCTAAGCACACATGCTTTGAAAACACCTGTGATACATAATGGCTAGATCTGGAAGGTAAGGGCAGCAGCTGCAGATTCTGATACGCTTTGGAAAATATTCTCCATTCCCAAATTTAGTTTATCTCAAGCTTATAATCCCCACTCTACTTTCTTCTGCACAAAATCCTCTCTCTCTCTCTCTCTCTCTCTCTCTCTCTCTCTCTCTCTCTCTCTCATTTTGGAGTTGACTACCTCTGCGGTGGCAGCTCGTTGGAAAGCCGGCCTGTGTGCTTGTTAACAGCACCCTGATGTTAACAATGAACTAATTACTTTTACTACTGACATGCTCTAGGGCATTATTTCCTTTCCCTGTGCTTTCCTACTGACTATTGTCATTACTTAATCAGAGGACGGAGGAAAGCAAGATAAATAAATAAATATTAAAAGAGAAAGGGAATGCAGAACGCATGTGTTTGCATCCGCAGGGCTGGAGCCTGAGTTCTGTACCTGGGGTCCTGCGTTCTTCATTTTCTTTAATTGTGTGCTCCTTGGGAGGTGGGAATGCTTTCTGATGCATTTTTACTTATTTATTAAAAATAGTAGAAAATCATGCCAGGCTCCCGAGATACTCTCTCACATTTATAACCATGATGCCCCAGTGAACCCGTGAGCATGAACACGGATCAGCTGCAGACCGGAGACGTTAACCCTTTCCTCTCCACAGACGCTTCATCCAAGTGCTAAAACGGTCTGTGGTATATTCCAGCTCCCATGAAAGCGCCTCTGGAAAAGAGAACCATGTGCCTTCCTCCGTTTGCACAATAACGCTTCCAGTTTTATTGGAGTTGGGGGCATGAGAGGGAGGGGGGCAATGAGAAAGGACTGTGTTAGCCCAGAGAAAACTGTGAGAAGAGAACATTACAGTGCGGTTATCATTTGCAGCCAAAGCAGAATTTTGCCTGGAGATAGAATTTGCTCACACAACTGATTTTCTGTGATTGTTTTCATATAAAACACCCACCCTAGACCCATTCGCACATCCAACCCAAACAACATTTCGCTTTCATGTCAAAAGAAGTTGGCAGGGAAAATTCAGAACAAAACAGGGGACCTGAGGCACTGCCATGGCAAAGAATGACACCACTTCCAGCTAGTCCTAATAAAGGAGATTAGAGCAGCAAGGAACCTGAGTCACATTAATAAAACAAGCAATGAAAAATAATAAACTTCCTTACAGCTGAAGCACGTCTATGTTTCAACTGATCCCTAGCCCGCGCTGTCTCTTCCCATCTTTTCAACACTTACAAATATATTTGCCGTAGTTGAAAGAGGAGGATTACCTATCCGGAGTGTTCTTGACAGTCTGACAATTTGGGTTGCTGTTTTGAAATAAGTAATCTTTTTTATTCGGTCACTCTTCATTCAAGGCCATCTCAATTAGAGCCAGGATCAATCACCGAGTGCTCAGAGGCTGCCCAATTTCCCAGAGCTGTCAATGGCCGCGCTCGGCCTCAGAGGAGTGCAACTCTGATAAGAAATCGGAACTGTAAAGGCTGGGCATGGGAAATCTTAGAACTGGAGGCAAAAACAATTAGGGTACTGTTTATTCGTTCAGAGACCGGTGTTTAGGGGCAGAAATCAACCGACGTCCCTATTAATAATGCGGTTTGAACTTGGTTGCAAAGACATCGCTTCCGAGAGTTGGGGAGCCTCTGATTCTTTTGTCTCCCCACAGTTATTCCGCATGAAGATGCTGAGTGTTAAGCTGTTTTCCTGCGAAAGAGAAACGATGCTGACAGAATAGGTCTTTGTTCCCCCTTTCCTTTCGGAGTTGAGGGATAGCATTATGAAAGAAGCAAGAAGCACACCAAGGAAGCAGAGTGGGGACTTCCTTCTCTACCATGCTCTTCTCTCTGCACCACACAATTTGGAAGTCTGGTTTAGTTCTTCTTCCATGTTTAAAAAAGAAAAAAAAAAGCACCCTTATTTTTAAACAATGCAACGTCAGAATTTTAGGAAGCTACTTCTATTTTTAAAAAGCCAACATCTGAAAGGTGGGGTTTCTAATGAGTTAAAAAAAAATAAAGTCAGTCAGCAATGAAAAGGTCTCCAAAGAAATAATCTCTGGGAAGGAGTGGAGGAGGCTATATCGTTCTTGGGTGTATTTCAATATCTTGAAGTTGAATCGTAAAAGCAAAACGTGGGCCAGTGCACAGGTCTAAAACCTGCAAAGCACCTTAAATGCAAAAGCGAAGCGTTTCGCAGAATGTGCTGACTCCGTGTGTTTTAAGCAGCCAACGGGGCCTACGGTTAGGAAACAGAAAGCCCAGGATTCTACAGTGTGCTTGGCGGAGAGAGGAGAGCAAACCGGAAGAGCAGCGGGCGTTCGGGAGAGCATCCCTTCGCCATTCTCTGGGCTGCCGTGCTAATATCCAGTCAGAGCTCTGTGGATTTTGGCCTTCATCATCTAGATCATGGTCTTGATTAAAACATAAATTTTTATCTTGGTAAAGAGTAAATGAGGCTCGAGCAATGCGAAAATTTGCATAATGTTTTTTAAATAAGATTGTCTCGAGAATTTCCAATTCAAGGTTTGTGAATTATTCAGTCTGGACCTTCCGCTTTTGATAGATACAAATGGTCAGCCTTAAAATTAGTAATCTAATGTATTCCCATGGATCATATGTGATTTCGTGTATGATTCAAGAAAAATGAGTACAGAACCCAAAATGAAAAGAAAAACTAAATAACTTCTTTTTTACACAGACTTAATTCCACAAGTCTTTTTCTTTTTTTTAAGCATAACTTTTATTGACTCTCTGGGAATTTTACACCGTGCACCTGATCACATTCACTTCCCAGTCCTTCCAGGTCGAACCCTTCCACCCTTGTGACCCCTGCCCCCAAAAAAGTGAAAGTGAGGATTTAAAAAAAAAAAAGATCAGAAAATAAGAAAAATATCAAGTCTAATTTTTGTTATCTATATAACCACTGGAGCAAGTGGCCTTAAGAATCTATGTAGTCAAAAACAGAATCTCACTCACTATTTTCTCCTCAGTAACGAGGAAGATTATTAATAGTACTAGGGGGTGGAAATAAAACGGTGTTTTGAACTGTATAACATCTGCCTAAACGCTCACAAACTGAATGATGCCTATACTGGTCAAGTTCTATATACTAGTCATCCGCACATCCTCATTCCTTTCGAGTAAAAAATATAGGATATAATTATGATGTTGGCTCAGTTTAGCTGGAACTATTTCTGTCCTGAATTACTAGCAACTTCCACCCCTTGCAGTACAAAGCCCTACCCCTGCTAGATAGATAGCATCTTTTCCTATTCCTAATTTTAGCTTGAAAAATCGCATCTCAGGATATCCTTTTTTTTAAAGAGTAGGAACAATCAAAAAGATATATAATCTATTCAGTTTCTGGAGAATGAATCATTGGGGCAACTTGCAAGATATGAAATGTATCTCTTACAGCTTAGACTTGGTCCTGTCAGAAAAGCAGTATTAAAAATAGCAAGCTATTGAACAACTGTGGGAGGGGAAAAGAAAGGCACTAGGAAGCACACGAGTGAAGGAGAAAAACAACTTAAATGCCATCCTCAGGAATTTATAAGGAAATAGATTTATCAGGGCAAAAGTGTGGGGTTTTATTTAACAAGTAATCTCAAAAGGGAAAGAAATTAATTGTGTTTGGAATTAGGGAAGCTAACAATCCCTATACAATGCTGGAACCTACCCAGAGTCTCCTTTTAAAACATCTTTCTGGAGTGCTTTATCTTTTGCTGGTAAGTATAAACTAGGAAGAGCGGGTATCTTCTACTCTTCAGAATGACAACACAGCAGCCCTGCATCTCATTCCCTGGTTGCCTTGCATCAAGATGGCGCTCTCTTTCCTTATTAGACCTCAAAGATTCAGCTAACAAAGAGTCACCGTTGATGCTAAGTGTCTATGAATGAAAAAAATAATGAGTTAATAAGTACCCAGGCAAGATACTTTTAAATCTCAACCCATTCCTTACTATCGTTTTTAATCGGTACTTTAATTTTAGATGCTACTCGCCATCAAAAGTACATTTCGGATTGGACAAGAAGATAATTTATTTGACAAAAATTAACTGATCCCTGCACGCATACAAAGATGAGCGTAGCGCTGACCCTCAGGAAACTCGCGATCCACTCCAGTAGAAAATCGCAGCCCTGTAGATGTAGAGTGGTGCGATCACGAAGCTGACAGAGATGACTTGACCGTATTACAGTGCCTTCAAAACGGAGCGCCAAACGGAGTGGCGTGGGCGCGGGGTCTGAGAGGCGGCTTCTCGGAAAAGGTTATTGATGAAAGAGGCAAAGGAGAGGTCGGGAGAGGATCCCTAGAAGAGGTTATGCTGGGGGAGGTCTCCAGGCTGTCGCCAACTTGAAGCTTTACTATGTTTCACCAGACTCCACATGAGTCACAGCTACGCTTTATAACAGTGAGAGCCCAAGGTAAAATCAGCCAGGGAAAAGGACATAGCAGAACGCTGTACTGCGCAGGACTTGGCATAAGCAACCTGAAGGATGCAAAACTTTCCTACCCTTTCCAAAGCTTCTCTGTTGTACGAACTGTCTCCCTTGGTAGAACAGACTGAATATTATAATAGAAGGAGAATCCTGCACTAGAATGTTCTGATGCGGACCTGTAGCTGCGAACACAGGAGGCAGACGGTGGTGTGGCTCACAGATGCTGTCGTATGAAATGGGCTGAGCTCGGGAACTGGTTGAGACCAGAGACAGGGAGCATTGACCTAATCTGTTAGTAAAAGCAGACTGACCAACGAAGTTCAGCAGGAGTGGGGCAAGGTCAAAGGTCATCTGGAACAGCTAACACTAGCTGATGGGGCTCTCGGAACATATACGCTGTCCCTGTGTGCGTGCCCTCATCTGCTAAGGGCACACAGTACGGTGGCAAGCATGGACTTGATTCAGATGTCTATGTTCCATTTGCAGCTCCGACATCGACAAGCTATGTGACATTTGACAAACTCAACCTCGGGTGCCTCCATGTTTTATCTTCTCAAAGTGAGTCATCTCGGTTTGCAACTGCACGGCGCATCAGCAAACAGAAAACACTGCCAATAAAACCATGACTCAGTGCTTTTCATCACTTAAAATTTTCAGCATAGCTGTGATTTAGAGACAGCTTTCTTTTCTATATTACTATTTATGTACACATAAAAAAGCAAAATATAAATGAAATAAATTGGTACTTGTTCTGAAGAAGGCATTAAATTATGGTCCTCCCCTTCTCTACCAGTTGCTCCATGGAGGGAAATTGTGTTCTTTTCTTGCCTCTATGAATATATACTGATCTTTAGCTTTCTGTGCTGATCATCATGTGATCATTTCACAATGTTTTGACACTTCAACTCAACATAGGTGCCAAAAAAAAATCATATAACTCAGCCTAAATGATAACAATGTGGGCCTCCATCACCAAGTTGTGCCCACTCTGCCAATGGCAAGGGTGGTGTGATTCTGTCTGTCTGGCACTTCGAAGCCATTAGTTCTTTTTTTGCTGCTTTGGGTACATTAAACACACACACACACACACACACACACACACACACACACCACACACACACACACACACACACACCACACACACACACCACACACACACCACACACACACACACACACACACACACACCATACACACACACACACACACACACACACACACACACACACCACACACACACACACACACACATCACACACATACACACACACACTCATACACACACACCACACACACACATACACACACACACACCACACATACACACACCATACATACACACACCACACACCATACACACACACACATATATACACACACCACACACACACACCACCACACACACACACACACCACACACCATACACACACACACATACACACACACACCACACACACACACACCATACACATACCCACACACACACACACACACACCACACACACACATAACACACACACTACACACACACACACACACACACACACACACATACACACACACACACCACACACATACACACACACACACACACACACATACACACACACACCACACACATACACACACACTCACACACCATACACACACACACACACATACACACACACACACACACACACACACACACACACACACACACATACACACACTCAAACACACACACACACACACACACAAGCTTCTCAGTTGCGAGATCCCTTTCCAAAGGCCTCAAGGAAGGGAGTCTGGAATATGTTCATACAGTCATACTATCATAATGATTTTGAGGGGGAAAGGGGGTTTTAAATCAATGATCAAAGTTTACATTTTAAGAATCTAAAAAAGTAAAAATAGATAAGGCTACAAGTGAGCAAAAGAACTAATCGAAGTCAAAAGTCATTTCGGTGAGAAGATTTATATGGTTTATCAACCCCTAGGAAGACTGATGAAGAAAAATATCATGAAGTATAGAAATCATTAAAGTCACTAATATAAAGCCAGACAACATCTAACAAATATTTCAAAAGAGACCGAAAGGAATACTATGAACAATTGTATAACAATAAACCAGACAACCAAACGAAATGACATACTTTGGGAAGCACATCATACCAAAATTGATGAAGGAGTAAACAAGTCCCACAGCTAGCATCATAGTTAATCATTAAAAGTTCAGGCTGAAATCAAGGTGAAAATGTCTCCCACCGATTCCCCACATTTCATTAGACAAATGAAGATAAATACTTAAAAGACAAATATTGGATGTAGCAAAATTAGAACTATTCACTAACAACAGATTAGAGTGCATGGTAAACCTTTTGAAGTCTACCCAGAAAAGATAACTGCTAAATGAATTTAGTAAGATTATAAACACACCATTTTCTTTTTGATTTTTAACTATTGTGATTCCTTAACTTGAAATTTTATTATATTTTTATTTACAATAATTTTTAGATTAAATTAATTTATTAAATATTAACAGTTCAAGTTTTTAATTGCTACAGTTTTTTTTCCTTTTCTTTTCTTTTCCATCTTTATTAACTTGAGTATTTCTTATTTACATTTGGATTGTTATTCCCCTTCCTGGTTTCCCGGCCAACATCCCCCTAACCCTTCCCCCTCCCCTACTCTCCCCCCATTACCACCCTCCCCTCAACAATCATGTTCACTGGGGGTTCAATCTGATCATATTCTTCCTCTCTGCCCCTAGGGAGAAGTGGGTCTTAGGGAGCGAGGAGGTAGAGGGGGAACTGGGAGGAGTAGAAGGAGAGAAACCTGCTTTTGAGATGTGTAAGAGAAGAATAAATAAAAAATTTGAAAGTAAAGAGTTTAAAAAACCCTCAAAGCCAAGAAAACAAAATAAAACAATACCCCCCAAAATAAGGACAAACAAAAAACCTCCATCAATCTATAACCAAATAAAAACACACAAAAGCCTATGGAGTCCATTACATGTTGTTCAACTACTCCAGGTATGTCCTGGAATGGTTTGATAAACCTAATGTCACTCCATTGAATAAAATAGAGTTTATAATTTTGTTAACTTTTTAATTGATTCTTTATGAGTTTCATATCATGCAAGCTAGTCTTGATCCTCTCTCCATCCCCTCATATCCACCTTTTGCCCTTGCAATTCTCTGCCCAAATAACACACACACACACACACACACACACACTCACACACACACACGCGCGCGCACACACACACACACACACACACACACACACACACTCCCAACCATTTGCAGTTGGTATAAATTTGGGAGTAGGCCAATTTAGCGCCCTGGGTCTAGGTCTAGGGGTGGTCACCGAACTACCCAGTCCATCAACTCTCCCTTTTCTTATATATTTGGTTGTGAGCCTAGCCTATAATGGCTGAGCCATCTCTCCAGCCCAACTCTCCCTTTTTTACACCGCTAGGGCAAGCTCTTCAGCACTACTCAGTCAGGAAGCAAGACTCACCTGCTCTCACGCCTTCAGCACCAGCTCACCCAAACCCATGCCTCCAAAGCCAGCTACATTGTGCTGCCCATTCAAAGCCTGGGGCCCACTCTTCCAAGGGCTCCAGCCTTGGAGAGGCTGGACTAGCTCTCCCACTCTCAGATTCGGGACAGTCTAGCCCTTGCGTTTGCCGTTAGGACCGGCTCCACTGTGTTGCCCAGGCAAGGTGCAGAACCCACTCTCCTGAGTGCTTAAGCCAGTGAAGGATAGGGCCAGCTCACCTGCTCTCATGACCCCATAGTCAGCTCTCCCAACTGCCTCAGGTGGCATGGAATGAGGGGGCAGATAAAATAGTTTTCAAACCATCCAATATCTGTTTTTAAACTTCATCTGTTTTGAGGCAGAACTCAAAATTAAATATTTCAAAAAATACTCCTGAGAAAAATTAGTAGATGTTTTTAGTTGAAAGAAGCTGGATTGTAACACAATATTGTTACTATGTTTATGAAAATGTTTGTAACATGTTGACACAATCTTGCTACTCTGACTCTTTTCCCAAAATAATCAGTGGCTCAAATGTAATCCCTTCAAAATTACAGCAGAATTTTAAAGATAACTTCAAATTATTTCTAAACTTTAAAATAAAGAAAACAAATGTAGAGTTGCCTAAACATTTCACAAAGGCTTTGGAGGAGTAACAGAACCTGAGTTCAAGAGTCCCAAAACCCAACAAACAAGATAATGCAATATTGATGAAGAAGACAGAAAGCAGGAAGGCTATAAGTCAACAAATTAGCCCTGCTGTGTAAGGTCATTTTGCTTTATTTTATTTTGTTGTATTTTTGACTAGTGTATCATGTTAATAAGGAGACAATGACTATTTAATAAATTGTACATGAACAACTGATATCTTTACAGACACAAAGGAATAAATTTCAATCCTGACTTCACTTGGTTTGTAAAAATTAAATGTATTTTAACCTACATGCTGGGAATTGGTTCTAATGCTTTGAATTAATTTGGTTCAAACACTGAAGGTCCTTGTCTCCAATTGGTTTTTGATCAATTAAAAAAGAGCCAATAGCCAATGGCTGAGAATATAGACTGAGAAGAAACCTTTAGATTTATGCAAGCTAGGAACTGGGAGAAAAGAAGGGAGAATCGCCATGATTCGGAGGGAGAAGATCAAATTTAGAGCTACAGAAGGAAAATCATCCAAAACGTAGGTGAGAAGGAATGTGAGCTCCCAGAAGGGCTGCCCAGAAGTATATTGGGCAAAAAAGACTACGGAGCCACCCAGAAGGAGCCAGAGAAGTTCTACCAGCACCTGACCAATACAGATGCAGATACTCACAACCAACCATCAGACTGAGCCCAGGGACCCAAATGGAGGGGCTAAGGGAAGGAGCTAAAGGGGACTGAAACCCCACGGGAAAAACAATATCAACTAATTGGACCCCTCAGAGCTCCCAGGGACTAAAACAGAACCCTGGGTTCTGTGAAGACTTGATAGCCCAGATTAGGAGGTGGCTAGAGCTGTGAGGCAGGAGTGGGTAGGCAGGTGGGAGAGCACCCTCATAGAGGCAAAGGGGAAGGGGTAGAGGGTGGGGTGGAGGTTGTGGAGGGGTAACTGGGAAGGGGGATATCATTTGAAATATAAATGAATAAAATGATTAATAAAAACAACAGCAGCAAAATAACAGCAACAACAAAAATATAGAATTAGGGGGTGTTAAGCCAGGATTATAGGACGGAAATGTGTGCTAGCCACGGAGAGTATTAGAATTGCCCAGCATTTGAAATAGCCAAGGCATATCAAAAATTAACTGGCGGTGTGGGTGTGCGTGTGTGTGTGTGCGTGCGTGTGCGTGTGCGTGTGTGTGTGTGTGTGTGCGTGTGTGTGTGTGTGTGTGTGTGGTGTCTTTCTTTCGTGAATCCAGAGAGCTCTTGGGTTGGTGCAGTGAGCACATGTGACTCGTGATTTAGCCAAACTACCACTACACCTATGACAACTGCAGAGTCACAAAACATCTAAGAGAAAATACAAGACATAAAAGAACATTGCAACATTGGAGTAGGCAAAGCTCCTTTGGACAGGATACAGAAAGGTAACAACAATTTTTAACATTTGCTTCTTTAAAATTCTAAGGGGAAAATGGAATTTGTCAAAAATTAAATTTCCTGCTTTTTAAGATGAACCGTTATAAAATAAGTAAGCAAGCCATAAACTGGAGGAGATATTTGGTTGTAAAGCCAGTCTCTGTCTCTAGGAGATATTTGGTTGTAAAGCCAGTCTCTGTCTCTCTGTCTCTCTCTGTCTCTGTCTGTCTCTCTAACACACACACACACACACACACACACACACACACACGCATGCACAGTTCCAGGTGTCAAACTCAGACCACCAGACTTGGCAGCAGACACCATTGCCAGCTGAGCCATCTCTGTGGGCCACGGCGATTTCTTGTAAAGTTAAATTTACCCTGCAAACATACCCTTGCTCTATAAACCTGTAATTCTGTTCTTGGAAATTATCCAGAACGAATGTTACCCACAAAACACAGTATCGTATTGTTAACGGGCTCAAATCTGGAAATAACTGGAATGTCCATCAACAAAATAATGGCTAAACAAAAATTTCAAATTCCAAAAACCTATCTTTAAAATTTACAGCTTGGAAGTTACCATGGAATGCTGTGAAATGTTGTATTATTGACATTGAAAGGAGGCCAGGTGTATAGATGCCCCAGACCAGGGAAGTGCTTTTCTGCCAGCATTCTGCTCAATTATAAAAAGTTCTAGCAAAATTTTTTATTTAAAAACTGAGTTTTGGTGGCATAATCCTGTAATCCTAGCATACGGGGGCTTTGGAGGTAGAGGAAGGATGAGCAATGGATGAAGATTATCCTCTACTATGTAGAGAGTTGAAGTCTAGAGGGCTGAACTGTCTCTAAATAAATAAGCAAACAAACAAATAGCAGATCTGTAGTTCCCGGAGCACATACAATGAATTTGTCATCTTGCTTTTCAAATTCAGAGGAAAGAAAGCAGCAATAACAGTTTTCCTTTGTCTCTGATGTCCTTGAATTGAGAAGTTCAGTGCGCCCAAGTAGACAGTCTTCGAAATAAATGCATACCAGACCCATCAATCGCAGAGGCCCTGTGTCTAGGCTGCCTTGGAATCTCTCCTTGTCACACAGTGATTGGCTCTGTGATTACCGTCACTCATTGTCCCCAGGAACAATTCCACCCCTAAACCATGGATCACTTAATCAACACTCACTTTGCAAATAAAATAGCAAAAAAAAATAATTTAACAAGCAGAGGTGGGTCATGAGCAAGACTATGCGGAGCAATGCCATGAAAGCTCCCCTCAGCTACCACAAAGTGGGAACCCCTTCTAGATCAGATCTGATGGATTTCCCTGGATAGGTGTGTCTGTGTGATGTATACATTTGCAGGTGGTTGCTGCTGCTTGTCAAACTTAAGACTTTGCTTTAAAACAGTTCAGGCAAATGTTTAGGGCCATCATGGAATCATCGCTGTCAAACTCTCCTTGCCTTTGTTTAAGCATTTCTGCCGTACCATTCAGCCTCACCCGTATTCCAGAGGTGTTCTGTGATTGGAGAACATGCCCAGGACACCACGGAGAGATAGGACTTTTTACGTGATATGTGGGTGCTTAGTAGGTATTTATTTGAGTGATTGAATGAAATGGTGTTACGAGCAAAAGGGGCCAACACTTCAAAATCTCATGATTATGGTTCAAAATGCCACTAGAATCCCAAGTCTTAATGTCCATAGCCGATGTCTACATCTTGGTTTATCATTTTTGAGATGTGAGGCAACTTTCCTAAGGCTGCTGACTCTCAGTTCCAACCTTTGGAGGATGATAAGTCTATTCATCTCTAACATCATTGTAGTAAAAAAAAAAGTACATAAAATATTTGCACCTGATCTGTGTCTTACATGTCCTTTTTGCTAATCCTTAATACTTTCCATCATCAATCTTCTATTTTTATAATGCTATATTAATAGCTAACAGCACAAATTTACTGGAGCCAGCCCTCTGACCTCTGGATTTTACCTCTGAGATGGCAACGATGCCAACCATTGTACAGAGGCATAGGATTCTTATAAAGAGGAGAAAGTTAGCTGATAATAAGCTTTGCATCACAAACATGGGCGCTGGGTTACTGTAATGGTGGTGATGATGTGTTAAGAGTTATGTTCAGTGAAGGAAATTTAGCTTCAGGATTACATAAGTTCCCAGCATGACTCCTTACTTACTATGTGAATTTTAGTAAATCTGTTTACCGGTTTACGCCTCGATTTTTCCCGTCCACACAGAGAAACTCATGACGGTACTATCACACAAAATTGTGGTTAGGATACAATGAGAAACTACATGCAAACACTGGCGTGAAGGCCCCACAGAGTGTCAGCGTGTTATGAATAACAGCTATTATTGTCCATGTCCTGTGGTCATCATCATCATCATCATCATCACCATCTGAGATCATCATCATCCCTGTCAAAGGAACTCACACCAATACTCTCGAAATGTGAACAGATAAAAGCCCCGGCTACACTGAGCACAGGGAAGATCTCAAATACCCCTACTTTAACTTACAAACGTAGCAATTCCTTGTTGTGAATGCCCAACCCTCTGAGCTTTCCTTTCACTTCCATATCCACATAGGATGTAATTCACACTCTCTCGCCATCCAAAACAGGCCCCATTCTTTCTGGAGGCATTTTCTCACCAAATCAGCTACTCCTTTAAAACTCAAAGTATAACCAGTGCAAGTCCCCATAGGGATTCCTAAAATAGTCAATTTAAAACTATGTATCCTTGGCTAGCAGACACTGCTACTTAGAAGCACGCACATTCCTTCTTAATAAACACATCCACAAACTAATACCCTGGGCATACACTGACATCTAAATATGCAAACCATAGACAACGAGCGAATGTTCTGCATCAGCTTACAATCACTGTCATTAAAATCCCAAAGAAATAAAACACAGATTTCGACCCTCAGCACCACCGACAAAAACTAACCACTGAGCGTCTCCATCCTTCAATTCTCTGCCCTTATGTACACATTCTTTCAGCATCTTGAAGGGGGAAAGTGATCTGATAATCCTACATCTATGCTAGAAAAAAAAATATAGGAAAGCATCGGATTTGATATCTAATTTTATAGACCAAAAATAATGTGAGGTGTTAACTATCTCAGACAAGAGCATGAATTATTAGGGGTGTGTTAACAATACTAACAGTAATAATGAGTAATAATGCTGCCCTTTGGAGAAGCCTTTCACCAGGTGGGGAGCAATTCAGGCACATGACTGTGCTCCACAGTGTTACAGTTGATGGTGTGGCTGGAACATCGCTTCCGCTTTCTAGAATTGCTTTTCCTTTGCTTCAAATGTTATGATGACATGGGCTCAGAAAACCATCCCTGGAAAGCACTTTGACCAAACAAGGTTTTCTCCTTTCGTAGATATGAGCCCTGTAAATTCTCTGCTGCTTCGTAGCTTATTCAGTGTAAGGGAGATTGTCTGAAATGTTAGAGGAGGGAAGAACGGTAGAACTCGTCTTTTCTCAGTTAATGAATAGAGGTGCCCCGAAAGTGTAGACAAAGACCATTGTGTTTGGAAATCAGAATAAGAAAGGGTCTTCATCTCCTTTATCTCCAAAACTTCCCATAGCAACTCTTCTTTAATGAACTCTGTCTGTTTCCCTGGACTCTTGTACTAAATAATAATCAACTGCAGATCATAGATAGTCTCTCACCTTAGGAGGGAACTATTTGAAATCCCTCCTTTACACACGTATCTCTGTCCTTCCTCAATCAGAATATCAGGACCCAACTCTGATTGTATCAGTATGTGAACAATAAGTCTAATTGTTCCCTCGTCATTTTTGACACACAGCAATCTGTCAACAATCAATCAAACAAACAGAAACATATCAGTCAATCATCAGTCAGATCTGTTTCTTTTCTTCTTCCAACAATTTTTTTTTCAAATAGCACACTGGTGTTTGTGAAGGACTCCATGTTAAGTATAAATTTTAAAGATGAAGCAGCCTACATCATTAATGTGCTGAAGGTCCTCATTACACAGCAAATCAAATCTTATGCAGAGGAATAAAACTAGAATGGCAAATAGTTGATAAGGGTTTTAAAAGCATTGAACAACTAGAGTGCTTTGATACTTCAATTTAACAAAACCCAAATTATTACTAGATATTTATTGGATGGACTGTTGTGGGCTACCAAAAAACTCTACTGCTTCTGCTATGACGAGAATTTCTAACATTTTTTTTCGAAGAGAAGGTCAGCAACAAGAGAAGTTATGTAAAGCACGGTGCAAACTCAAGCGTGTCAGAGGAGTGAGAAGAAAAATATGCTCAGAGGTAGATGATTCTCAAGAGCACAGATAGAAAATCTAGAAGGTGGTAGCTAGAGGGAAGGGGTTGCGTGAAATACCCGGGCCTGGGCAAGGTCCCAACATTTCTGTTGACTACAAATAACAGTCAGGTCTTTCTGTATTGTCCAAATGGATTCATAAATTAACTATAAAAAGAATAAAACGTCTGGCTCGAAAGTGACTTCTGGATCACCACAAAGGCTACTATGTCAATCTAGCAGAGATAGTTACAATTGGGATTAAAGACAAAGAGATCTACTAGTGTGGAGGGGTGTTAGTACTGAAGACCTGCTCCACCATCGGTAAATATCCATGTATAAATGTTTAACGAATTACTCTAAGTGACCTTAAGAATATCAGTGCTGGGGTTGGGGATTTGGCTCAGTGGTAGAGCGCTTGCCTAGGAGGCACAAGGTCCTGGGTTCGGTCCCCAGGCCCCCCCCCAAAAAAAAAGAAAAAAAAAAGAATATCAGTGCCACTGGCTACCAAAAGGCAAAGCCCAGCAAGTCATGATCAACTTAATCAAACTCTAAATGTCTGAGATAGCATAAATGGACTAGGGAAATATTTCGACTGGATACAGAAGCAGTATCCTGCATAGAAATTAAAATCGTATATTGTGAGGAGCTAAGGGAGCCATGAGTGACTGGGCAGGGAATGGATGAAGTCCTAGTGGTGTATTTTGTTTAATATAGGTAGAGCCATGGCAAGGACTGATGTCTCAGATCCATGAGAATGCCAAAACCTTTCCCACATAGTTGGGCTTGGGATTGGTAAATGTTTCCTCTGTAAACACTGGTAGTGTGGGTTAGTGAAAGTGTTTATTAATGGTTGATCCATGTGGGGCAAAAATTAGCAACTGCAGCTTCCTCTGAGACTGCTCTCCTACTGAGAAGCCTTGCCTACTCCAGCTAGTTCACACCCCTGTTCTGTTCTTAACACACATGCCGAGGTCTGGTTTGTCACAAAGGTGGTGCCATTCTATCAGAGTGTGCACAGCCCAGGAGCCAGGTTTTCTGTATTCTATGTGTCTCTGCTATTTTTTTCGTCCCCTCATTACCTTAGTCAGCCTTCCAGGACCCAAGCTGCAGGAGATGAGGTAGCATCTTGAGGCTACCTGACAACATAGGCTGACGATGTTCCATGTTTACAGGTTACAGTGGGCATAACTTCCAGCAGACAGGCCACATAATAATAATGAGGTCCGAGGAGAGGTGTGTGGAGGACCCTGGTAGAGTGCTTGTTAGGAGGCAGGGGGTGTTATCACTTCAGAGCCAAACCACACAGAGGTTTATTTAGGTATATTCTGATCTCTCCTGGAGTCACCAAATCCCTGAGTTTCTAACAAGAACCAGGTAATACTAAATACACAGAGCTCATTTTGGAAGGCTAGGGACTAAGGCACCAGTTACTTAAGCTCGCCTAGGCAGTGTAAAAAGAACAGGTTCAGGAGTATCAATCAGTAAAAATGATGGGACTCAATTACCAATCAGGGTAAAAGGAAATAGTTATGTTTTCTCCAAAGGATTTTGGAGTGAGTAATTGAAAGGACCATGATTCCATTAACTGAGTCCTCAGTAAATAAGAGAGTCTTACGCACTTTTATTTCTACAAAATTGTAGCAGTACTCTTACTGTGTGAGCTCGGTTAAGTATGTGTGTATGTGCTTATGTATGCGTGAGTGTGTGCATGCGTGTTAATCTACTATCCACGCAGGCAGGATTCTTCACGGGACAACTACTGCCTGTTGTTCTGCCCCTTGGTTTTGCTACTGCCGCTTAAGGCACGGGCTAAGCGTCTCAGGAAGCATCGTGGGACTAGGATCCATTTCTCTTTGCTTAGTGTGTTCTGGCTGCTTTGTTTTTCACTGTACACTGTTAATGATTTGTCCCTGAACAGGCTGAAAATATGCCATTGGGGAGATTAACAGCCATGGAAATCCAGAGAATCTAAAAGTACTTACGGGCTGCATGAGAGATTTAAAGTGCTTTCTTCCCCCCAAATGAGGGGGAAATGATGGCGAAATGGGTTTAACATTCCCCGGGATGTTGCCTAGAGAGGGCCAAGGAGGCCAGCAACCACCTCATGGCCATGAGACTCCATTCATAGTCTGCCAAGAGAAGGACTGATGTGGACACAGTGAGGTCTGCACCTCCACTGATGACCTACAGTCATTATTGCAAGTCAGAGTCAGGTCCAGAGGGATCCCAATAGCATCAGTGTGGACAAACACGGGGAGACGGCAGGGCAATTTCACTTTTCATTTTAGCTTCTTATTGAAGCAAGACCAGAATAGAATAATAGGATATAGCCTTCTGCCTCTCTCTCTCTCTCTCTCTCTCTCTCTCTCTCTCTCTCTCTCTCTCTCTGTGTGTGTGTGTGTGTGTGTGTGTGTGTGTGTGTGTGTGTGTTTAGAAAGGAAAGGTGTGAAAGAGAGAAGAGAAGGGGGCGGACATCATGCTTTTGTGAACTCGCTTCCTGCAATGCATAAGGAGGTGTTGCTCAGAGCGTCTCATGGCTTCCCCCAGGAAACCATTCTAAGTGGGCCACGTGCCCAATGGTTTCTATCCCAGTTAAGTAAATAAATGAAATATGCTAATTAGCACCCTATTAGCTCACAGCAGGGAGTAATCCATGGCATTTTGATTGGAAAGAATTCTGTCATCCAAAAGGCTGGTCTGTAACAGAATGCAAACTGGCCCAGTTTCCCTTCCTCCCTTCTTCATGGCAGTTGTCCAAGCGTCTGAGAAGCAGGCCTCACAACTGTGTACAATTCCAAGGGTGTCAGCACGCCATGAAATCACCTCTCGGCCTCCACTGAGCCTGGCTGCACGCCGCACACCGAGTGTGGATTTGTGCAGTTCAGAAACTCAGGGCTGAGCTCACACGCTAAGAGCAGGCTAGGGAGGGGCAGCACTTGCTTCTTCCGTTAGGAGAAACTCCCCGTTTTCCTTCTCACCTTCCGAGACTCTGATCCGGAACACGCTTCTCGAAGTCAGACATGCATGCCTGTTGCCACAGAGCACAGTTTCCGCTAGCACGGTGCTCTGAGGAAGTTGCTAGGGTAGTGCTTGGGTTTGGGGTGGGGCAATGCAAGCTCCTGTAAGTTCACCTCTTTTTGTTTCATTGGCTTAGCTGCAGGGAAATGCCAGCTAGTGCCTGCTTTTCTGTTACTGTTTCATTGCTCAGACTTACATCTTGCCCAGCCCTTTTCTCTGGTGCAGAAGGAAGGAATTGAGAAGCTGTCCAGACATGGAAGGGAGAGGTTTAATACAGGGACCATTGGCCTTCTAGTCTGTTCTTTGAAAACATCCACTTTCCAGGAGCTTTGGAAAAGCTTTGGGAATTTAAGAGGCTAGACATCACTTCGGTCACATTGGTCAAGTTGCCACAGAATTTGTCAACGATTGCCCCTCTGGGTGGGACTGGCACAGTGGGGACTCCATGATGTCCTGGATAGGTTCAGCACAGGGCCTACTCTTTGTGCTCAAAGCTTCGAGGACCACACAAGTGTTTACTAATGGCTGTCTCGTACAAAGGACGGGGCTGGAGTGGGAGAACACGTCGTAGGTCTTAGAATTTGGCTGTCATAGAGGAACTTCCTCATGGGTTTTCCCTCTCAAACTTGATTCTCCTTTCACGTGATGGATGACCTTATGAAGACAGTTTTGATATTGGACGGCAGTGCAATGTTGAAAATTACCCTTCTCTGCTCACTCTTAGGTGTACTCCCCAAGAGGAAGCTGATTAATATCAGAACTTAAATGTGCTACCATTATAAATACACTCCGTTTCACTCCCCTTCCCAAGTTTTCTTTCGCCTGGGAAGACAAATCTGTTTATCTTGATAAGATAGACACTCGAAACGAATGCCGTTGCATCCATAACCCTTTAGGATTCACTTTCAAAGAGATCTTTAGAAAGTTCCAGTTAACCTTGGATTTGTTTCTCAATCACAACCATTATTCTACTTCAGAACTTCAGTACCTGAAGAATTCACTGGGCGTTATGTAACCTCAATGTCTTCATAGAATGTTTTTGGTTTTTTGTTTTTTTTTTACCAGTATTGAAATTTAGAGATAACCTGAAGGATCCACATGGTATGGGGAAAGACATCTCCCCAAACCACATGGCCCTATGGAACCCAACCCCAGAAAACAGCAAGAAGGCTTCAAAGAGTTTTCCCATAACTCTCCCTAGCCTGGCCTCTGGTCCAGCTGGCACAGTCGACTTCACTGCTTAGGGTAGGGCCGCCTAATCTTGCTTGGACAAGATGCCTGGGCTGCACCGACTGTTATAAAGACGACAAGCACACTATGGGATAAAGAAATGAGGCCTAAGTCTTTTTACATAGTTTGTGGTGGCTGAGGAGTAGTTTCCCTTGAAGTTCGTGTGTTCCAAATATCTGTCTTACTTTGAGTCAAGATTTCTAAAGAAAAAAAAAATTCACAGTCTGGCAGTGGGAGCAAAAGACAGAAATAAACTCTGTTGACACTTTAAATTAGATGTGGTTGCAAGGCCACTAGAAATGAGAATTTCCCCCACTGCGGCTCCTACCGACAGATTTCAAGCAGACACTGCCTGCTACCTGGTAATTCTAGCCGCTAATTACTGGGAAAGACTCGGGTACTCGACAACTGACCCGAAAGCTTTTGTGGGTGTGAGGATCTGCTGTTGGAGGTGGTGAGGGGGCACCTTTAAAAGCCACACAGTGAGGCTGACAATCAGTCAGGAGCTGCTGAAATCATATAAAAAATATTCTTGCGGAATAATGAAGCATTCCAAGCAGTCAATCTCCCCAGACACCCGCCTTTGCCAACAGTTACAGCAATGAGGAAAACTTTATTAGTCATGTGCCATTTTTTTTCTTCAATGCTGACTATAAAATCACCCGCCGAGCTGTCTGAGATTGTGCTCTGTGGCAACTGCACCATGAAGTTCAGATAAGAGAAGATGCTGGACTCCAGCCCTAAGTGGATACTTGGAAGGTCTGCCTGTCTTTTGGAATGGAAGAAGAAAAAGATACCGTGGTTGAAGGAAGGATAGAACATCCCATGAAACAGAGTAGGAGACCTTCAGGCAAGACAAGGCATTTACTTGGGTTTTCCCTGTCCCAGTAGGAGTCCTGAGCCCTCTCCTGGGATAGCTGTGGAGATTGGAGCTCCCAGTAGTTCTTGCTGGAGACAAAGGACTGTCGAGGCATCTGTGTCAAATGTTTCTCCCTAGGGAACATCTCCTGACTGTCCGCTATGTGCCACATTCCAGAACCTGTAGATAGATGGCACCATGAAGCAATGCTATCTTGAAGCTTCCATGGCCTTCATTTACAAGGAGCGAAAGGATACGACCCAGAGGCCTACAGTCCTAGGACTGTAGAAAGGTCCAAATCTCCATCCTGCAATTTGCAGTTGAGGACAATGAGTCTCCTCCTAGTTCGAGATCACACAGCTGGTAAGGACTAGCTGGCTTAAGGCTGGGTGTGCTAATCCCTGGTTATTGGAACTACAGGCCCTGATAGGTGCACCTCTTGCTCTTTTCAATTCTGAGAGCCAGCGCGTCAGGCCTCCAAGTCCTCACTGAAGGGTTATCACCAGGTGAAATGATCACTGCTACTCAACATTTCACAGAGACACAGAACGTGTGTTTGCTTGAAGCTGGAAAGCCATTCATTCTCGGAAGCACGGATTGTGTGAAGGTGAATCCCATAACTCTTGAAAGCGTGGTTTTACCCATTTCAAGAGGATCTTTTGAGCTAATCTGTGTCTATGTATCAGATTATTTCCAAAAAAAAAAAAAAAGAGGAATAATAGTTAGTCAATTATATTTATCACTATTTTATTTATAATTGGAAAATGTCAAGATGACCTGCTAGGAAGCATAGAAAGATGAATAAATACGGCGCCGCTGTCATTGCTAGAAACGGCTGCTGTTAGTCCTATGGTGTCGTGATTTAGCTTTCTCTTGTGTAGCACTCACTGTGGAGCAAACACTCTGTCAAGCCTCCTGTACACAATTCCTCATTTAATCTTCACAGTGACTGGCGAGATACCACCCTGTTCCTGGGACAGAGGAGAAAAACCTAAAGACAAGGCAAAGGGCACTTCCTGTCCTACCCAGAGAGAATCCTACCCAGGATCCTCAGCTCCACAGTCTGCATTGCCAGTCTTCCCTGTATCACCCAGTGTCGCCAACGTTCAGGGAAAACTGTACGGAGCCTCGTTGACTCACTTCTCATTGGACCTATAGAGCAATGAAAATCATCTCTGCAGTAGAGGAGAACGGAGAGAAGATTAATAAACCAAAAAATAAACAAAAAACAAAAAAAGACAGCTATAACGTTCCTGTTAGCTGCCTGTCACTGGGTGACAAAATTGACCCCAAAGTTTAGCTTGAAACAGTAATCCTGTATTATGTCGGTTTCTGCAGTCAGGGCTGTGGGGGTGGCTTACCGGATGGGGGCTTATTCCGAGGTCATGCTGGGAGCTGATGAATTGGGCTTTGCGTGGGAGTGGCTTGGAGCACGGGACCAGCCTCTGATAGAGGCTCATGTACACAGCGATGGCAGGAAGCCATTCTCTTCTTTGCCCCTCCTTAAGAAGCACTACTGCCTTTACACATGAACCACGTGTTGCAAAATGGCAGCCAGATGGCTTGAAAGCAGGAAAAAGGTCACGAGGCTTCCTGTGGCCAAAGCTAGGAACTCCTGTATTTTCATTTCCAGAACATTCTCTGCTAACATTGACTCCCCAAGTGTGGCTGCCACTCAAGGAAAGGAAAATTGGCTTCTACATTTCCAGAGGAGAATTATATAAGAATCCATAGGCTGGCAGTGGTGGTGCGCACCTTTAATCCCAGCACCCCCAAAAGCAAAAGAAAGCAGATCTCTGAGTTCGATGCCAACCTGGTCTACAACATGAGTTCCGGGACAGCCAGGGCTGCACGGAGAAACCCTGTCTCGAAAAACGAAACCAAACAAAACATAGAGACTTGCTGTACAGCCATGTGCTTAGCATTAGTAAGACGGAAGAGTGCAGACGTGTGTGGGTCAGTCTTATTAATCAAAACCGGATTTGTATTTATATTACCTTTTTAAATTTTCGAGAAGGGGAGGAAAAGGAGCTAGAGAGATGGCCCAGCACTTAAGAGCGCCTGCCGTCCGTCCTTCCAGAAGAACCACGTTTGGTTCCTACCATTCAGGCCTGGCAGTTCACAACCACCTGCTACTCCAGCTTCATCAGATCCAGGGCCCTCTTGCAGCCTGCGAAGGTACCTGTGCAAACACACACACACACACACAGAGAGAGAGAGAGAGAGAGAGAGAGAGAGAGAGAGAGAGAGAGAGAGAGAGAGAGTTACATATTTAAAACCAAAAAAGACATTTTAGGGTTTAATTAGTGAGTGCAGCGGTTTAAAAAAGAATGGCCCCCACATTCTCATATTTGAAAAATTGTGGAGTAGCATTAGGAGATGTGACCTTGATGCAGCAGGTGTGGCATTATTGAAGGAAGTGTGTCACTGGGAAGGGGTTGGGCTTTGGAGTGTCATATGCCCAAACCAGGTTCAGTGGCTCTCTTCCTGCTGAGCTGGATGTAGAACTCTCAGTTGCCTGTCCAGCACCATGTCTGCCTGCATGCCGTCATGCTTTCTGCCACGAGGACGAAACCTCTGAACTGTAAGCCATCTCCAATTAAATGTTTGCCTTTATAACAGTTCCCATGGTCATGCCTCTTCACAGCAATAAAACCCTAACTAAGACAGCGATACACATCTCCGTAATTGACAAAAGTAAAAAAAAAAACAAAAACCCTTTTTACTGAAGATATTTCTAAAGGTCACATTCAGCTCTCGGTTATTCCTCTGACCTTTATTCTGCCCTCTGAAAATGGCAGATTACCCTGCAACATCTAATAGGAAAGATTCTGCGGGAAGCAAGCCCAAAGTCCAAGGACAGTCTAATACCTAACTAGGATTCCTTCCAGGAAGACACCACCCCCCACTCTGATGTACCTTGAGTCCAGCTCCCTTTACAATTGCCCAAAGTTTCCTTTCAATTTCTCAGTTATTAGAAGAAGCCAACTTGGGGAATATGTCGGTGTCAATTCTCTCAGTCTGCTCTTAAGGACATTATCTATCCCCCGTGCCTCCCAGGGTCTTCACAGAAGGATCCACTGGCAAATACCTCACAGACAACACTGACACAAAAGCTTTGCTCTCCCAAAGTGCCTGTGTGCGGAACCTCCCACTTGTAACATAGTTTCTTTCTCTGCCCTGAAAGCAAGGAAACGAGTGACTCAAGTAGGTCTTTTATTTTATATATTCCTGACTTTACCCAGTATCATGATCTTTATTTCCACAAGTCCTTTATTTAAAATTACTGGGCATCCACTTTTAAAGCAAAGCAAGTCGAAACAGAAACTATTGTTTTAGTGCTTATCATAAAGGCAAACATTGGCAAGGTCTTTTTGTGTGTAGTCAGTATCCTGGGAACGAATTTTTATTTTCTATTTAAGCAAAGGGAGTCTAATTTGGGAGTGATTGACAACTTTCAGTTCTTTTTTACATCAAGACCTTTGAGACACCTTTGGGAGCAAGAAGATTGAAGTTATTAACAGGAAATTTGGCTATTACTAGTGTAAACCCAGTTCCAATCCATACTTTGATTTGAGGTGAAAAAGAACTGTGACATCACACGAGGGTTCGTGCTGCAGGTCAAGACTGTAAGCGTTTTGATTACTACTGCCGCTAACTATGCAGGCTTTCGCTGTTATCTTCTTGCAGATGTGGGGCTGGATACGCTTTCCCTGAAGAGGGTTTTAGAGCCCACACATGGTATTACTTAGGTTAGAACAAAAGTGATTTCCAAGCAGCGTGCTCTAAACTCTGTGACTGCCTTGTCAAAACATCGGAGTTCATCCTGTACTCCAGGATGGGCAAGGAACTCTCTCCCGAACACAATGAACGATTCTGTTAACCGCCAGGCTTAGATAGGAACACCAGAGCCAGAGGAAAAAACCACCAATCCCACATCCTGAGGGGAGAAACAGGTAAGGGTCTGAAGTGAGAATCCAGGGTGTGGGGCAGACACATTCACAGCAGGAGTGGAGGAGCCTGCTCTGCTTGGAGCTTGTCAAGAGGGAAGCAAGGTCCTTGACGTGAGGAGAGGAAGAGCCTAGAAGCACCAGAAGTGCCCACTGTTGGCAGATGTGAGTAACTTGCTTTATACTTGTATTTACAAGACTCTGTTGGTGTTGTTACCCTAATGGCCTGGAGCTACTAGGATCAAGGCACACTCCTCTACCTGTCTCCAAGATGGGAAGGGCGGGGACCTGTGCCACCTGCCAAACTTTATTATTTTACTTATTTCTACACTAGAAACTTTCCGTGAGATAATAGGACTTGTATATGCATGCTTATCATATATGTATTACTTATATGTTATATTTATTGGGCATGCTTCATCTACCAAACTAATAAGTCAGAATTTTTTTTCTCAAAGTTTAAAAAACAGAAGCATCTCTCTGCGTCCATCCTCTTCAGGTTACGTGAAGCCACGTGGATAAACGTGTGAGCACCGGCAGCTCACTTGTACCGTTGACCCAGAGCAGGTGAGCTTGGAGGTCAGATGCTGTTTCCCAGCTGAGCCCTTCCCCAGTCCTTACTCCCGTGTGGGTTTTACTTCTGTCCTTTGTTTCTGGCAAGCAGTTTTGACGACTGTCAGTGCACAGTGTAAAAAACGAAACGTCCACGTTGACAGCAAGAGTAAAAATTGCACTCACCGCTCAAATGCAGCAGAGCAAGCCAAGTGTAAAGGCAAGAATTGGTTGGCCTTTGACTTTAGGGAAGACCCCATAGATGTCATTACAGAGTGAGGAAAAGTCGTTATTCTCAGGAACGACACCTACAAGAGACTAAAGGCCAAGAGTGTCTCAGATCCTGTGTGCTCTGGTTTAGTGCAGTCATTTGCAAGAATATAGCCATCGGGCAAACAATAGCCTGTATGTGTGTCATTTCACTGGGTGCTGATGACAGACCAGAGAAGAGGACCCCTGATAGCTTAGGAGAAAAGGTCTCCAAGCTCTTACAGCTGGGAAATGATCATACATGCAGTGATGAGACCAGACAGTGCGACACTGAGCTGCGGTGCTACACCATAACGCCTCCGGGGCACTGTAGTATAACCTTTGCATCCTAGTCTGCATTCTCTTGCATTTATTAAGTCAGACTCTGAGCTTTTTTGAGTCAAAGGGAGAGGTAGTTAAAAGAGCGAAATTTACTGGGTACACACTTAGAACACAGTGGAACTGAGAATGAGAAGAGCCTTTAGAGAAAATGCTGATTTCCTAGCCGAGCATCCATTTCCCCCTCAGCACTACGGTCACCTTTCACCACGTGTCTGGCTAAAAAGTAAACATTTCTCGCTTTCCTTCCCAGACAAGTGTGGTCATAGGATCAATTGTTGGTCAGCAAGACTTATTTAAAACTATCCTTATGTGCATAGGGAGTGTGGTTTGTCTTTTTCCCTTTCTGTTTCCCACTACTCGGCGCTTCAGCCAAGATTGCCTGAACTCTACAGCTGTCACAGGAAGTGTTCATAGTATGTAAGAAAGACAACAAAATGACGCATTGTGGTGCGATGGAACACTCCTCTAATCACAGCCACTTGGGAAACTGAGGCAGGAGTTCCAGGCCAGTCTGGACAACCGTGGATACCTAACTGTGCTTATTAATTCGACATTTTAACACAAGCTAGTCCCTGGAAAAAGGAATGCCCAGTGAGGAGTCGTCTCCATCTGATTGGCATGTGGGCTTGGCCATGTGACATTGTCTGGGTTGCTGATTGGTGGATGAGGACCCAGCCCTCTGTGAATGGTGCATTCCTTGGGCAGGAAAGCCCGTGCTGCATACAAAAGAGAGGTGAGCAAGCCAGAGCTGTCTCTCTGCAGTCTTTGCTTCTGCTCCTTCCTTGAGTTCTTGCCTTGGCTTCTCTTGGTCCTGGAGTGTAAAGTCGAAACTGAAATAAGCGTTCCCTTCCCCAAACAGCTTTTGGTCATGTTATTAATCACAGCATCAGAGAACCAGACTAGAATACATAAACACTTCAGATTGTGGGACAGAAAGACCTAAGATCAAATCTGACCTCTGGTCACATCAAAACCAGGAAGCATATTTCCTGGCACGTGAGCTGGGAAGCAATTCTGGTTTGTCCTGCTACAGTTGCTACAGTGTGTCTTATGTTGTATATGTTCAGGGAGCATGTGAACCATTGGCCTGAGTGGGGCTGTTTTTATTATTCAAAGCATTTAGGTAAAATAGAAGGCTAAGAATGAAATCTAGCTTGTGCTGTTACTCTCAACAAGCCGTGGGTCTTGATGACGGGCTGAGTCTACCTTGAAAACACTGTTTTCTGGTTTACTCAAAGGCCTTCTCCTAAGGTAGCAGCTCGTTTTAGAGGCCAGTTGTGACATCATTCTAATTCCCGGCCAGCACATTACTGTCTCATATCATGAGGTTAGACCAGTTTTCTGGAGCAGAAATCACTCAGTGGAATGACAGCCAGGGTTAACAGGAGGAATGTGAACGTCTTTCTATGGATCTTAGAAATAACTGGAGAAGAGGAACCCAACAGAAAACCAGACTTCTTACAATAGGTGAGATGAGAACTGAAAGTAATGTAAGAGGAGAAGACTTTATTTTTAGTGGTGGATTACTGTGTACTCGTCTCAATTAATTCTGAAATTACCTTAGAATTAGATGCTATTCATCCTAGTTTTGCCGATAAGGAGCTAGCCTTAGAATTGATAAATAAATATTCATGGTCATAGTTAATAAAGACAATATCATAATCTTGGTCTGTCTGACTACAGAGGCCTCGCTTGTACTTAATCCGTGTTTATCACGTCTACCTGCTTCCACCTAGGTTTCCACATCCAAATTAACGAAGTAAGTCAGGAGAGGTTTCAGTGACCCGGGACTTTGGAATGGCCCCAGCTGATGTCAGAATGCTTTCGTTCAGGGTAGGAACTTTCTTTCCTTCCTTCTTCACTTCTTTCCAGTCCTGAGAAGAGCTGCATAGGTGTCTAAAGCAGCCAAGATTTCTACTCAGCACGACCCAGCCCTCAAGAAGTCAACCCGTGGGAAAGGGCAAGTCCTCACTAATGAAATTTCTCCTCTGAAGGAGCAGCCTCCCTCTGGTGCTGTCCTCAAGTTCATCTTGGGATCACCCTCCCCTAGGTTATTTTAAGGCGGTATTAATGTTTTATGACTCATTTCCTAGTTTTCTGCTAGGAGGAAAAAAAAGAGAGAAAAAAAGAACCACAGACTAGGCAGTCCACCTCCTGCTCTGCAAACAACTGATGTGCAATTTAGGAAAGTATATTTTACTGTGAGCAGGGAGGATAGTCAAGAAATAAGAAATCGTTTCTGTTGGACCAATATCAGCTTCTTGATCGTTCACTCTTATGCCCTTCTCTCTTCCACCACACGCATGTGCACACATGCCAAATGCAGAGTCCAGCTGTGACGCTTCCTGTAGAACTGTAACATTTATCTAGAGGGAAAAGAAAGTAATTCCGTGATGAATTTCTACCTGTAATAGTTAACGTGAGATTGTTTCAGAGGTAACACTCGTGGATTCACTTACTCTTTTGGAAGTCTTTGTGGACCTTTTCGAGCTTCAAATGTGTACTTGCTCATACATGAGCACATGGTCTGGAGCTTCTAGGATCGAGACACACTACTGCCTGAGGCTCCTGCATAGCCAGGGGTGAGGGGCAGTGCCACTTGCCAAGTTATAGTACATTTCTTACTTCTACACTGAAAACTTTCAGTGAAATGATAGGAATTGTATATATGTAGATAGATAGATAGATAGATAGATAGATAGATAGATAGATATTCGAATTAATCTATTTATTCATTCCTCCAAATAAAATCCAGTGCTCTATAAAAAGCAATACTAATAATCATGCTTATTGGATAAGGTCAGCATCCACCTGATAGAAATCAAAACTAAGGGAAATAAGGGTCAAGCTATAAAATGGCTAAGGTATAAAAAGGACATGAGTTCTCAACATCTCCCCCTGGGTGGGGCTTCCATGAGAGTGCAGCTCAGACCTGGCCATTCCCTAGGCAAGACCTGAGAGCACCCCTCACCTCTCCTATGATGTAAGAGATAGCAACAGTTATTCTGTTACGCTTCTTATGCAACCTGTCCTACCATCTAAACTGAAGTAAGGAAACGTAGTAATTGTATCACAAAGAAAATCTTCAAGACTCGTTCAGAAGCAGAGGGGATGAAGTCAGGTAGCTGCACATAACAGAAGTTATGAGGATAGTGATGCCCTATATGTAAAAAATAGGGTTGAGATACAACATCATCCATATCTGTATGTTGGAAAACTATGTGCCCATCCACAGACCTATCATCTTTAATATATTTAATTACTTCTTTTATTTTTGAGATTATAAAAGTATTACTCTAGTCCTCCCCTTTCCTCTGCCCAAGCCCTTCCATATACCTATTCTTACTCTCCTTCAAATCCATTGTGCTTTCTTCATTAATTGCAGATAGATAGATAGATAGATAGATAGATAGATAGATAGATAAATGTTAGATAGATAGATGATAGATAGATGATAGATAGATACATAGATAGATGATAGCTAGATAGATGATAGATAGATAGATAGATAGATAGATAGATAGATAGATAGATAGATAGATAATAGATAAATGTTAGGTAGATGATAGAGAGATAGATAGATACATAGATAGATGATAGATAGATAGATGATAGATAGATAGATAGATAGATAGATAGATAGATAGATAGATAGATAAATAGATGATTTCTAAATACATAAGTAAAACCTGCTCAGTCTGTATACTGTTACTTGTACGTCCTCAGGACTGGCCATTTGGTATTGGGTAATCAATTGGTGTGCTCCTATCTAGGGAAGTCTTCCATTCTCGGGATCCCTTAGTTGTCTACAGTTTTCTGTGTAGATTAAGGCCTCCTGGACTTTCCCCCATCCACTTTAGTGTGTTTGTTCTTGTTGCTGTCCTTCCTCAGTTCATGTTTAGCCACTCGTGTTGGTAAGACTTTATGGGTGTAGCTTCAGACATTCCTAAAAGACACAACCTTAAAGCCAGTGAAGACGTAGATCTTGGAAAACTGCACTTTTCTAAACCATCTTTATCCTTAACTATATCTTAATATTTTCCTTATATCCACAGATGAGTATAGTCCCCACCCTTCTTCACAAAACTTCTCCTTACAGCAGATGGGACTATTACAGAAAACTACAACCAATCAAAATAGGAAGTTATGAAGCTCAGTTGTGGCGGTTTAAATAGGTATGGCCCCCATAGACTCATATGTTCGAATGTTTGGCCATAGGGAGTGGCGCTATTCTAAGATGTGGTCTTGTTGGAGGAAGTGTGTCACTGGGGAGTGGGTTTTGAGGTCTCCTATGCCCAAGCTACGCTCAGTGTGGCACGCAGTCTCTCTCTGCTTCCTGTGGAACTCTCGGCTTCATCTCTAGCACCATGTCTGCCTGCACGCTGCCATGCTTCCTGCCATGATGATAATGGACTGAACCTCTGAAACTGTAAGCCAGCCCAGTGATTTATTTCCTCTATAAGAGTTGCTGTGGTCATGTTGACTCTTCACAACAATACTACTCGCAGACACCGATCCCAAAGGACACATCCACAATTCAACTCCTGCATCCAAGGTTTAGGAATTATTTTGGAAGAGATCAGAAATAATGAATAAGCCCCAGAAATGCTAAGTTTTCTGTGAGCCTTAATATTAAGTGCTTAAAGGACTTAAAGCAGTTAAATATTAACTGCTTAAAGAAAAATTATTTCTTTATTTCTTTGTTATATTAGAAAAGAACACTGGAACTCTTACTGTTGTTATTTGGCAGAAGTTAGAATCATGAAGGAAGGAAGTCTGTATGAGGGACCATCTAAGTATGGTTGCCCTTCTAGCATGTCTGTGGAGGATTATCTTGATTACATTAATTGATCTGAGATTTGCCCATCATGGGTGGAACCATTCCCTAGGAAGAGGATCTGTATAGGAGTAGAGAAGAGAACTAGCATAGATGTTATTCTAGCTGCTTTTCTGTTGCTGTAAAAAAAAACTTTGATGAATGCAATTTAAATAAGAAACAGTTTATTTAGGCTATGGTTCCAGAGAGATCAGCTCATTCATGTCAGAGAAAGCATGGCAATGGGAGCAGAAATCTGAGTAATTTAATTTTAGTATACATGCAGGAAGCAGAGAAAACCATGAAGTGGTATGAGACTGCAAAATTCAAAACCTAGTGACATACTTCCTCAACCAAACTCTACCTCTTAAATGTTCCATAACCTTCACGAACAGCACTGACTGAAGAGGAAGTCTCTCGTTTCTTTGGATTTCAGTTGTGTCAGCAGGGACAGCTTGATCCTCTCTCAAACGCTATTCTTGAATCAGCAATTGCAGCTGGATCTAGAAGAAGCCTCAAGGTTCTGCCAATTGGCCTGATTTTTTCTTTTCTGGAAACTGTCTTATGAGAGGATGTTTGGCTGAAGCAGATGCATGGGAGATAATTTGCTAAGAACGTGGTGTTTTTCTAGAAGCAGTCTGGGAAAAGGGCATATGATATTTTGTTAAAGTGGAGCTTGAGAGAGCACATGATGTTTGCAAAGGGTATAAATATAACTCAACCGACCGTGGATGACGCTGCATGGTATTGGTTCACCTTGCCACTCTTCGTTGGTCCTCGTTTGTTGTGACTTCATAGAGAGGAACACCATGAAAGAACTTCTGGTGATGTTCTGGCAGCTTCTTGCTGCTTCTGAAGACCCAGGCCAATTGCCAGAACCTTGTGGTTTCTTCTAGATTGAACTTCCATTGCTGATTCAAGAATGGTATTCGAGCATCGATGGAGTGACCCCTGCTGATGTGTGAACTGAGCTGCTGATACCCTGACAAAGCAGATTGGATTCTCTCCAAAGAACTATTTCAACAGGTCCACATCCTCCTTTGCCCTATTAACCTTTCCTTTCCACTGTCTCTAGTGGGTGGTGGGGTAGAAAGGAGGTTAGAACACTTGAGTACATTTATTAAAGTAAGGTTTTGAAAAAATACAATCCTACAACCACCAGCAAGGAAGGAAGTTTCAATTACATGAGGGGAATTTCTCATTTAAGCTGCCATAGGTGTAGGTGTATTTATCACTCTCTGCCTTCTATCGTGCATTCACTGTGACCATCTGCTTCATGGTTGTGCTGTCTTTACTACTTTACTATGATAGACTGTATCTCGAACTGTGGGCCAAAGTAAATCATTTTCCCCTTATGTCTCTTTTGTCGAAGTATTTTATTACAGCAACAGAAAAGAAACAAAAACAATTTTTTAGTTGTGTGAGGGCAGCTTTTTCCAGTTCTCTATACCCAGAGCCCCACTTTTATGTTAATAATTGTCGAAATGATGGCCTCATGGTAAACACATTATATATTATTTCATTAGCTGCTCAGATCCCATATTCTATGATGTAGGCACTATCAAGAATGGCATTGAAAGGATACTAAAATCAGAGCAGACCTAAATAATTTGGGGGGGGGCGGCATTGATGTAAGCAGAACAGTCCAATGCTATCTTTCAAGTTTCTGAATCTCAATCCTATACTTTTGGGGGTTTGTGAATCTGTTTGCTGGTAGCTCGGATCCACAGTGGAGTATTTTGGAGCATGCTTCGGGGGAAAGAACTGATATTGGACTCTCTAGTGGGATCACAATCTGGGTCTATCCATTCCTAGAAGTGTGATCTTCAGAGGGAGCTCTTACTGTAGAGAACCTTTAAAAACTGCACATTCTCGTTGCAATAGCCTCATATCAAAGTATTACCCATTCTCCTATAAACCAGAGTGGTAAAATGATCGGCCCTGGATGATCACAATTTGTAAGTTCCTACTGAGGCATCGTCATGTTCATTAATAAACTGACACTATTACACCATTGTTTTTGTTCCTGGATGAGAGACAAAGCATTTCAGCATCTTCCAGAGCCAGTGGTTTCCCATCCCATTCCTAATCCAACTGCACAACCACCTTGGGGGTATCCCTTAGCAAATGTGTTTCTCTCCATCACCGTTTTCTGAGACATTACTCATCAGATATACTTTCAGCGAAGGGGACAGACTCCCCTCATTCTAGGGATTCTGTATCTGAAGACAACAATTTTACAAAAAATGACCACAAAATCGTCTCAAATGTGCATGTGTTAGGAATGCAAGACCGATTAAAGGACAGCAAGGGATGTTGCTGGTACTAATTTAGATAGCAAAGCCCAGGAAGACCTCTCAAGAAGGCGAAGAAGGAGGTCAGCTGGGATAATGGGGCTGTCTTGGAGACCAGCTTCCTCATATCAGAAAGAACAGGAACAAAAGCCCTGAAGTGGTAACTGGAGTTCCTCAAGATGGGTAAAGTCAGAGAGGCCTGTTGCCAGTCCTTGCAGCTGGCTGCCTCAGCCATCCTGGTGTAGCCCTGAAAACATGGTAGCTCCTGGAGAGATATTGCTCCTCCTTAGTTAACAGTAGAAACCTGCAGATCCTTGTTCTGATGCTATCGAAGAAATCATTCTCAGCGGGAGAGGATGAAGTAACTTGGTGATGACAGGGGAGGCCAAGCCAGCGAAAGGCAAACACCTGCATCTGGGCTACCATGACCCCTTATCTGGGCTGTCACGACCTGAATCTGGGCTGCATAACCCCGCATCTGGCTTCTGTGACCCTGCATCTGGGCTACCAAGGCCCTGCAACTGAGCTGTCATGAGTCCTGCAACTAAGCTGTCATGAGTCCTGCAACTGAGCTGTCATGACCCTGCACCTGGGTTATCATGACTCCTGCACCTGGGCTGTCATGACCCTGCACCTGGGCTGTCATGACCCTGCACCTGGGCTGTCATGACCCTGCACCTGGGCTGTCATGACCCTGTACCTGGGCTGCCATGACCCTGCACCTGGATTGTCATGACCCTGCATCTGGGCTGTCATGACCCTGCACCTGGGCTGTCATGACCCTGCACCTGGGCTGTCATGACCCTGTACCTAGACTGTCATGACCCTGCATCTGGGCTCCCAGCAGAACATGCTGTTCACATTTGGGGTAGATATTCCCACATCAGTTTAGGCAATTAAGACAATTTCTCAAGTGAGGCTCCCAATTTGGGTGATTCTAATTTGTGGCAAGTTGATATTAAAAGCAAGCTTAACCATTAAACATGCTTCTACTGACGTCATCAGGAAACAAATGGAGACTTCCGTTCTGGCAGAAGGCCTAGGGTTACTCAGAGAACCCCAAACTCTTCCCTTCCTTATATGATCAGCAAAGAGATGCAAACCTGTGGAAATAGTTGATCTGCACAGGGAGCTGGGGGTTTGATTTGTTGGATGTGAGAGTGAGAAGCGATAAGAAACCATGGAAGAGTTGGGACAAGCAAAAGCATTAAGATGAATGTAAGTTAAAATGCTCACAGAAAATTAACTAGAAGACAATTAACTTTTAGACCTACTAAGTGCCAGATAATTAGTATGAGAAATACCTGCTTTTTTTTCCCATGAGGACAACCACCAAGACTAAAAAACAAGGTTCAAATATGCCCAGTAACTGCCCTGGGCATGAGACTGACAAGCGACAGAGCAGATGTTGAAGGCCAGACATTTTCTTCTTTTGCTCCAAAGCTTGTGCTTTTTTATGTGCCGCATCAGGTTGTGCTAGTGATGCTGGCACAGTGACAATGAAGAGATTGTCCTAAGTAAATGTGAAAATAAATCTTGGACTATTCATTACCCAAGCTTTATAAGGAAGCCATCAATCCCATAGCAGCATCGAGCTGTAGTGGAGAAATCTCAGTACGCACATAAGGAAACATCATTCCAGTTTATGGTACTCTTACCTGCTGGATAGGAGGAGTGGATATGAAGGGATAAGAAAGACTCACACACACACACACACATACTACACACACATGCACACACATGTGCACACCCATGCCACAGATATCTATATACACATGCCATACACACATGCACACGCATGCACACATGCTTACACAAATGCACATGCATGCACACATATGCACACACATACATGCACACACATGCACACATGCATACATGAATGCACACATACATGCACAAACATATGCACACACATACACGCACACACATGCATGCACATATGGACACACACACATGCACATACATATTCTCACAGGCCACAGACACCCATACACACATGCCATACACATGCACACAGATGCACAAGCAAGCCACACACATACACATGTGCGCATACACCACACATGCATTCACACACACATACACACACACGCCACACACATATGCACACATACACACACGCATACATGCACTCCTGTCTTATAGCTAAAAATAATAGAAAGAGAAGCAGAATTCTCACTGGAGAAAAAGATCTCTCAGTGTGTGTTTTATTTCACTTGAAATATTTATTATTAGGTTTAATAAATTCTTACTTGATCTCCATGTGGTTTAGAATTCTACAGAAAACCCAGATTTTGCATTTTATAAAAATAGCTGCCCAAGTCAACCTCCATGAAAATAATAGTCACAGGAGAATAGATCCCTTCACCACTTCATTCTACAAGTATTCATTGAGCATAAATTATGTGTCATGCTCTATGGTAATTAGGCAAAGGGATCCCTAATTACTGTTGGTGTTCTTTCTAATCATATAATATCACTACCGATTCTTATAATAAACAACTGGTAGAAAATACCTCAATTAAATGGTGCATTCAGCTGCTGCATTTGGTACTGAAAGCTGACACTCCATAACATATTCTGCATGCAGGTCTTGACGTTTCAGTCGTCCTGCATCCTGTTTCTATTCTCTTGTATCTGGTTATTATTAAATAGAGAGGTTTCTCAGCACACCATGGTGCATAAATTTCCATTGGCTAAATGTCAATTGCAGCGACTATTTTTATGTGTGGTTGGTCCTTATTTTTGTGGAATTTGCTCAGTATTTCTCAGTGTGTTCTAAAATGCAGACGGGCCTTAGTGTGGAGAGATGAGACTCTTATGAATGTCCAGTCTTGCCCATCTGGCTCAGCCTCTCCTGGAACGGCCATCATCCCCAGAATTAACATTTGGAGGCCCTCCAAGGGAATGTTCTCTGTGGCAAGATCCCAAGCGAACATCAACTCATGCTGCTGGAATTATACAGGACAGAAGAGAACGTGGATTTATCTCTAACTGTTAAGCCGGGGTGTGCTCCCTTTCCAGAGCTCAGTGCATCAGAAACACTAATCCTGACTGCCTGAGGTGGATTAAATGGAGACACAGTGGCCTAGCTGCCAAACTACGGGATACATTAGTCAAAGACCTCCCTGGGGCGGGTAGATGCAAAGAACGTTGCACAACAACAAACAACGACAACCCTTCAGAGTCAGGGTCGAGCTATAATAGATTAAGATAAAACCGCGGGGTTGAATGTTAGAGTAGGAAGATACCTATTTCTCTACTGATGGAGAAATAGCCAGCCAGGGAAAGTGGGTGCTTCCGTTGAGGGCATTTCACTGCGAAAGCCTGGCCTAGATCTCACCTCTGAAATCCCAGAAGCAGCTGTTCACTGAAAGCTGTTTTAGACACCCTCTAGTGTCTGCAACAACTGTGTTCTCCATCACGATTACAGATAATTTGTGTAAGTCTGGTTTATGTTACTGTAAAGAACACTCATGCAAGCCAACCTCAAACAAGGAGTGGCCAGGTGGGCTCACTGTTTCGTGGATTCAGCTTGTGGTGGCTTGGCCCTTCGTTTCAGGCCTATATCACCATGGTATACCATGGATGGGGCATGTGAAGGAAGAGTGGTGTTTACTTCAGGATAACTAGAAGCAAGAGGTGGGGAGGAGAAATTTAGAGCACAGAGGAGCCCAGTACCCCCTTTCAGACGATGCACAATAATCTAACTTTATACATTCACCCCGATAGTTGACCAGTGTGTTGCAAGCTGGTCACAAAGATTTTAACATGATACACTTGAGGATCATTCTTTTCTCTACTCATTCATTCTATATCTCTGTCTTCCTGTATCTCTGTGTGTCTCTGTCTCTCTGTCTCTCTGTCTCTGTCTCTCTGTCTCTGTCTCTCTCTGTCTCTCTCTTTGTCTCTCTCTCTGCACCTCTCCTTCCTTTTTAGTATGGGGGATTGAGTCTAATGTGCTTATCACTGAGCTATTTCTCTAGCCCTTTTAGTTTTAGAGTCTCTCATTAAGTTGTTCGGGTAGACCCTGAACTTGCATTCTCCCTTCCTTAACCGCATGAACTGTTGTATCATACACTTTGGCCACCAAAGCCTGTTGCATTATATTTCTTAAGCAATCTCAAACTTGTAAAGAAGTTGTACATATATGTTTTCTATCAAAATGTCTATGGCCAGGCACTTCGTTAAGAAAGGTTATTTTACTTAGAGTACAGTTTTAGAAGCCCATAGCATGATGCTAGAATCTTCTAGAGCTCTGATAACCAATAACCACCTCACCATGTTCAACTCATAACAGAAAAATCTAAATGTTAAGTGAGATGTACATGTAAGGTCATAGGAAGCATGGAGTTCACTTAGCAAAACCCATTTCCATAGAAACCAACTCAAGTCCTGTGAAAGTAAGACTTCAGTCTTTCAAGAGAAGCACCAATCCCTCTGAAAGTGCCAGTATTTCTCCATCTTGTTACTGTAAAAATCAAATATCTGTATAAGGAAAGAACCTCTCTAAGCTACCACAGTGCCACACAAATGTTTTCCCTAAACCACTTGATAGTGTGGTATCTCACAGCCTAAACACTTCGGTCAAAGTTCTCTTAAGAAGCAGAATCAATAGAATATGTATACTATAGCTACAGGGAACATATATCAGATACCATGCATATCAGATATTTACGTTGTGATTCATAACAGTAACAAAATTGCAATTATGAAGTAGCAATAAAATATTTTATAGTTGGGGTCACCACAACATGAGAAACCATATTAAAGGGCCACAACATTAGCAAACTTGTGTGTGTGTGTGTGTGTGTGTGTGTGTGTGTAATCAAAGATGTGGGTAGTCTGAAAAACCCTGTACCTTCAACATTCATGAGTCTAGAGGCATCGGACAGCCTGATCAAGCGTTGAAAACCTGGAAGTTGCTAGTACTGAGTCCGCTTTGGAAAGCTAAAGAAAGTCTATGCTAGCGGAGAATGACAGCACCAACGACAGACACATCCTCTCAAGAAGAAGCAAAAGTGACCAGACACACACACTTCCAAAAGTCTTTATACTGATGCCAACCTTTGATGGTGCCCATCTTGAGGTTAGGTCATCCTCCATTTTTTATCTTCTCTGGAAACGACCTCACAACATGCTAGAGGTGTGTCTCCTAGGTGATTCTAAGTTGTCAAGTTGACAGTCAAGACCAATCATCACAGAGTATGTACCTCATAAAGAAAGACAATGACTTTACTGCCGCATATTGTGTTATACAACTGACGTGGGGAAATTGGCATTGATACAGTGCTCCCATCTAATTAATAAATCTCATGTATTCCCTCCATTTCACAAAGACTTCCTTCATAGCAGAAGGTTCCGGTCCAGAATCCCACAATGCTTTCTGTTACCTCGGTACCATTCCACATGACGGATCCTCCATGTTTTCTTGACTTTCATGACTTTGGTGGTTCTGAAGATCACAAGAAAGTTTTTACCCAGTGTTCTTTGTTAAGTTCTCTCTAGTCTTCCTCCATGCTCAGAGCCAGGTCCTTACATCTTCAACAACTTGTGGAAATGCCACTGTGTGTAATTCATGACATCTCATTACCACACATGACTTAACCCATTTCAAATACTGCTAGAATGAATACTTGACAAGACTACTTCCCTCTGATATCTCCATTGAATGGTTGCTTTTTCACTTTTCAATTAAGTACATAGAGGGAAAAACTTCCTCGTGTGGCAGTGCCAGAGCTTAGGGATGTTTCTCCCCCTGAAAACATTTGATTCCCTAAGGCGATAGTACTGAGAGATGCTGGTGCATCAAGAGAGATTGGTGAGTGTTCGTTTTGTTGTTTTTGAAAGATTGACATCTTCCTTTCATAGGATTGGCTTAATTTCTGTATAAGTGGGTTTTGCTAAGCAAGAGTCACATTTCCTTTGCCCTTGAGCATGTATCTCAAATAACTTTTAGAATGTCCTGCTGTGAGATGAACACAGCAAGAGGCTTAGCAGATCCTAAATTACCCTGTTCCTCATGCAGCTTTCCATCTCTATTCATCTATTTGCCTTGGTGTGGTCTTGTATTGCTTTACCTAAGAAGTAAGAATCTTATTGCTCTTGCTGATCACTGAGTACCCGAATGCACCCCAAAAGTGACCAATGGGAGTTTCTTCCAGATTGAGTCTGTGTGCTTGGTGTACGTTCATCACTGAATATTACACTGCTTTCTGAACAAATTATGAAGGCTCATCTCTGAAAAGCCCTGCCTGTGAAGAATCCAGCAAAAGTTTTGGATACTTGCTGTGTTCATTACAACTGGTATGTCACATCATCAGTGTGCACAGTATGCAGAACGAACACACACACACACACACACACACACACACAGCATGGGAAGAGAGAGAGCTTTTATTTCTCTGCATACATGGAGATTTGTAATTCATTCATGAGCTTACTTTGGTAACTTCAGTTCTAATGCAATACAAAGTCCATTCTTATATTCTCATCAAAACCACCAAAATCTGCCTCACTTTATTCCTCTTATGTTTGCTTTAATTTTCTCTGTATAAGTCCTAGACACCCTTCTACCATGCTTGAGCCTTGATTCCCCTACTCTGCAACACTTTTCACACTGCTTGAGGCCAAACACTCCACACAGAAACACAGCTCGCCTACAGTGACTCCTTAGAAGAACCATACACAGTTCCTGTTACTATGCCCCGAGGACGTTCATCAGTTCTGTCCTCCTAAAGCCACTGTGTAAAATTCAGGAGGGGATGAGAAGGACAAAGACAAGTTAAAGAGGAAGAAGCCTCTTCTACCCACGCAGCCAGTGCCCCCACAGTCTCCATGGTCTGCCATCACTCTCTTCTCACTCAGGAAACAGCATGACTAATGTTCAGTCGAGAGCACTGATGTTCACACGGTCACTGGCTCTGGTATACTTCAGAGATTAGAGCCTCTTCATCTTCTAGGCCTGGGATCCTGTATAGTGATTATCATGGAGAAGAGACCAATATATATTTATTCAAAAAGAAAATGAAAGGTCTCCCAAATGAATGAATGAACACTTAGAGTAAATATTAATTATACTCATCCAATAGGTACATTGCTCTACTACTTCTTAAAACAAGAAAATTTTCCAGTCTTTTTTTTTCACATAACTGACTTATCAGGAAGCTGTGCTCTGCCCCCTTAGGGACTAGCCATGCAATAGTGTTTATCGTGCTTGGAGCACTCGACAGTCAGAAACTTTATGTTTATTCTTTGCCACTTGTCTACAAAGTATCTGACCCTGGAGGTCAAGGCCAAGCCTCATGAGATCATAAATTTTTTCTCAGTAACTGTATCTACACAGGCCCCAGTTCTCGGAATTTCTGCCAATATTGAGTCACACAGATACAGCCCCATATCTTTATTAGTCATCACTCAGAATAAAGCATGATTCTCTTGAAGATTTTATTGCTATGATATCTTCCCTGTGTCTAAAAAATATGATAAATCTAAGTATTGATTCATTGATTGTTTGGCATCTGGTGACTATTAAAGCATTACAGTAATAGATATTAGAAGCTTCAATTCGTTATGTCAATAAATACTTACAAAAATAAACTTTAAATAAGTTAAAATTGCCACAGAAGGCTATCAGTTACGAGAACACAGCCATGAAAGTCAGGGAAGCAGACAGCAGTGTGAAAAAAAGACACATAAAAGACATATCCGGCATTTATCCAATTAGCTCTTAAAACTCAACAATATGAAAATTGACAGTACAACTAAAAGAAAAAAACAAGCATATGAGATGGACAGTTTCACCCAAAACGACAGAGATAGAATGCAAGCATTGAAAGAAGCTCATTGTCCTGTGTCAGGTGTGAGTTAGAAATTTACACAGCAGTGGACAGTGGGGTGACGGTCATGTGACAGTCATGTGACAGTCAGCTTTTCATTAGCACATAATTCTAACTGTTAGCTTATAGAAGGAATGGTGAGTTTATCTCTCGGTCATGGCAGTTGGAAGTATAAATGACATACAGCAGGCCCAGCAGACATTGTTCCTTGGTGTTTCACTGCATGTAATATGACAGGGGACCATTGCAGAAATGTCTATCAGGAGTAAATAGGCAACTGGATTCTAAACCAGGAACAGTAGCAGAATAAGGGACCCTAACTGTCTTTCACATTTTATGAGGTGAACCGAGCATATGGGTGCACAATAGCGCATATGTGCACAAGTGCCTCTGTGTGAGTGAGAGAGGGGTGGCGGAAGTAAGTGAGTATGAGCTCACACCTACATCATGAAGCAGATATTGGTGTCAGGGGACATCTTGATGGAGTCAATTCTTTTCTTCTACCTGAGGTATGAGACCCAACTTGGGTTGTCAGGTTTGACTTCAAGTACCTCTACCTGCTGGGTGCAAGCTCAGGCTTTGACCACAGTATTCTTGAGAGAAATAACAAGGATTCCTATAAGAATGACCTCCAGAACATAGCCTCAATGATCCAAGGACCTCCCTCTAGACTGTGTCACATAATGGTTCCATCACCTCTTAGTAGGGCTACTCTGATTGCCTAGCACTGAGTAAGTGGGTCTTGGGGGCACTTATAACATCCAAATCGTAACAAGCCTTCCATTTTTGTTAGTATAGCCAACTTCCAAACACTGACAGTACCAAGTGCTGACAAGGTTGTAGGGCAATGTGGACTCTCATTCGTTGGTGATAGCAAAGAAAAATGGCAAACACTGGACAAAAGAGTTTAGTAGGCTTCTTACAAAGCAAAACCGTTTTTCCTATTTAAGAATTACTTTCTTTGTTATTTACGTAAAAGAGTTGAACATGAGTGTGCACACACAAAGTTTGATGAGACTGCATTTATAGCTTTATTCATGGTTGCTGAGAGTTTAAATCATCTGAGGGAGTTTCCAATAAATAGAAGTCAACATAAGCTGTGTTTATACAGTGTGCTTTGCCTATTATCATGGGTGAACTCATACACAAATTGACAGAGAGAGTAGTGTTATAAAACTTGTAAATGAGTTATAATTAGAGTCCTCAGGGGAGAAACCACACACAATGGCAGTGACAGGAGACACAATGAAGTCATTCACAAGGCAGGAGAAAAGGAGCAGTGCATGTGTATCTGTGCCTCCCAAAGAGAGGAGAAAAGGTGGGGTTGGCTCACTTAGCATTGAATGGTTTAAGTGATTCCAAAGGGTCCTGCTGCACGGTCTAGTCTTGTTTGTCTGACCTGGTTGATTGTGATTGGTTAGTAATGGCCCTGAAAACAGACAGGGGTGGGAATCTATAGCTTATTCCTCCAATCATGAATCACAGACTCACCTCCAGCCAAGGCTCAAAGCAAGGTAGAAGCAGTCTCACAAACCAGATAGTGACATTTAGACTACAATAAACATGGAGAAATCTTAAATGCATATTGGTAAGTTAAAGAAGCTCATCTGAAAAGACTTTACTGTATGATTTGTGATGTTCTTGAAATGGTAAAACTATGAGAAAAGAGAAATATCAGTGATTTCCTGGAAGGGGGGTAAGTATGTGGTACACAGAACAGTCTAACTATTCTGTCTGTGTAGCATAATAAAGATGGATGCATGCCAGAGAGTAGTTGAAATTCACAGACTATACAATCCATGATATACAAAATGCACCATAGAATTATTGCACATTTGTCAAAAATCATGGAGGACAAGACACTTATACAGTGCACATAGAATGAAAAATGCATGGAATATATGACTTTACTGTAAACTATGGCTTTGATAGGCAATGTCACGTTATCAGTTGTAACAAATGTGACTTGACAGTAAGACTCTATTGCTGAGAGAGAACGTACCTGAGTCATAAGACATGGAGAAATCAAACTAGTTCTCACTGGGAAGCTTCATTCCCACAGGCAAGCTTTCATAGTGTAGGAAGAAGATGCTGGGTACACTAAAAGGAGAGAAAAGTAGCCATCAATCTTACCCAGATATGAATTCTCCAAGCTACAATAATAAGCAGCCTGACAGGATATGCCTGCTAGTCCAATAATGGCATGAATGTCACAAGTGTCACCAACCAGATTCTAATTGGGTCAAGGCCTGTCTCACAGTTTGAAATCCATATCTAGCCCTGTTATTAGGGTCAATGACCTATGGATAGACAGCTAATAGTCTCTGGGGAAGAACCTGCTATTATTAATTTCATTAAACAGGTAATTGACTCCTAATGGCTTACACTTATACCCATAGGCCAATGCACCTGTCAGTCTTCATCTGAAAAGCTTCTATTGGCAGGATATGTTGGTTAACATAGAGACCTGCAACTGCTCAAGGTGCACAAAAATAAGACACTGCTGAATGCTTAGCTGTAAATGGGACATCTATATCATATGCCCTCCTCATCTTTACCACATCCCCTCATTCCAAAGCGCAACAATCATTGCAGAAGACAGGGAAGAATGTTTTTTTAAGACCTAGAGGCTGTGGATGACTTAAGGAAGTTGTTTTTCAGACCCAGCAGGGCATTTGCACGTACAAACTCACAGCAGTTGTGACACCATGCACAGAACAGGTACCAGTTTAAACCCCACAAATTCCAAATGCAGCAAAAGCAGAACAGGGGCCAAGGGAGGATTCTTGTGTTTTGAGAAGCAAGCAAGTTCAAAGCGCTGCAGTTTGTGAACTTAGGAAATGCACTTTTTAGAAAACCGGACTCGGAGTAACTTTAATCTCTATTTGTCTGTAAATGTCACCTTTTCAATGACACAGTGTGAATCCCCCCATTTAACATTTCAACCCCATCTCATATAACAATCCCCTTGATCAAGAATTTATGCTATGTTTATCTACAAAATATATCATAATTTACAACATCCTACCGAATCTATTTATATGTTTGTTTGCTGTCTTCCCTTTTAGGAATGTAAGCATCATAGGAAAGACACGTGCACTTCGTTTACTCAGTAATTACATGGAATGCCCACAGCACTGCCTTCTACGTAGCCAACACACAACAGACACTGTCGAGAGAGTGAAAAAACACACACATACACTGGCGTGCTCGCAGGCATGCTTCCAGAAAGGTGACACACATGACATAAAATAGTGTCTCACGTACCTAGGGATAATATATTCTCAATTAAAACATTGACACGTACACCTGCGGAGAGATAATTATGGCGGGGTCTCTGCGACTAGTAAGCAGCAGATATGCTCAGTGAAGCTTCACTTCTACAGTACTGAGAACACCTGTGGGGGCAAGAGATGGGTGACCAGAAGGACGCTCTAAATATGAGGACTGCAAAGTCATGGCATGAGGTGAGAGACCACAGTGCTTTTATCGCATATGTCGTCCAAAGTTGTCTTTGTTATAGCATGTCCGACCCGTTACATAATGTTAATTTAAAAGATATTCTATTTAGCAAATCGGGAAATTCACTCCAAGCAACAAGCTTATCCAGTAACAAGGTTAGTGATGTGTGTGATTTCAAGGACTTGTATCTGTTCTACCATAACGAATATAATATTAAAATAAGTAAAGACTAAGAAATTATTCCACACTTCACAATAATAATATAAAAGCGTTAATCTCAGTTTACCCATTTTTCCAGACTGGAAAATCTAGGAAGAAGTTGATATACGTTATTCAAAATTACATCTATCATATTTTAAAACTTTGGCAGAAATAAATGTCCTATGGACTCTAACCCCCCCCACACACACATACATACACACACACACACACACACACACACACACACACACACACAACAACAACAACAACAACAACAACAACAACAACAACAACAACCACAGGAGCACATAGCCACTTGGGAAACAAAGCCCCTGCCAGATGGAGCAGACTGGAGTTTCGCAGTCGCTTGCTGAAGTTTTAGGGAATGAGAATTAGCAAAAGATAGGTTTCCACGAGGCAAGCGCAGAGACACAATAATCATTTAGCAAATTAATGCAGTAGTTTGAACAGATGCCGTGTGGAAGTTACCAGAGAAAACATCAGTTCTTTAAGCCAAATGCTATTTTGTGAGCACGAAGAGAATGTGATTATAAGATTTTTAACCATAAAAGCAAAGCATTTCACATAAACACTTAGCTAGAAGGAGAAAAGGGCACATTGCTGGGAATATTATAACGAACATGTCCTTTGCTAATTAATAACATGTTGGCCATCCTAAAATGACAAGTGGCCAGTAGTGATTCTATTGGGGTTTGATGTATTATTTACTGCTGTGTGTTTGTATGGGAAGAGAGATTTTTTTCCATTCACTTTTAGGAGAATTCCTGGGGTCCTGGAAGCAACAGGAAATACCTCCTCTGTTATGGTCTAAGGCTCCCAAACCTGGAGAGGAGAGCCCAGAAGCTGTGCAATAAATGGGGAATCTGAATGGAACTAACATCAATCTTCCAAACAAAATTTATGATGCAAAAGTCAACAAGTGCCTTGGGTCTAAAGAGGTGACTTGGTCGGTAAAGTGTTTGAAGCATAAACGTGAGGATCTAAGTATCCCACTTGAAAGGCTGTGTAGGGTGGAGCACAGTTGCCATTCTACGGCCAAGAATAGAAAGGCAGCCTGATCCCTGGTGCCCCCTGGTCAGCCATCGCACATGAACTGACTGGTGAGTTCCAGGTGGTAGTGAGATACCCTGCCTCAAACCTGAAAAACAATATCTGAGATGACCTCTGGCCTCTACATGTGTGTGCACACGCACACGCATGCACATATAAGCCCCCACAGAAATACTTAGCTAGTTGCACAAGACACTCTGGTGTTCAAGTAAACCATTTTGTTTCCATCTGTATACTGGGTTCTATGGGCTGCAAAGCATGGAGTACTATAGAGGAAGACGATAGGAGTCCACAAAGAACTACGACATGAATTATCTTGCAAGACTGTGAATAATTCAATGACTGTTAAGTAGACCTAATCCGTCTCTGTTACCTTAGGTCCCAGTGGGAGGCCTAACAATGTGCTTAACCAATGTCCAGTGACCAAAGAATAACTGGTCTCATTGATCAGCACAGCCCTGATGATTCTTTTACTCTGGGGTACAGCTCAGATACGCAAAGAGATAAAGACCAATGAATGTGGTAACACATCGTCTTTAACTTCCTCACAGAGGTAAGGAGGGCCTTTTGTATGACGAGATGACTCTTCACAAGCAGTCTCACTCATTGGGGATGCAAATTGACCTGAGTAAATGTGGTTTCGGGTTTTTTTTTTTTTATACTATATACCAACTTGATCTGAGAATGTGTTTGCGTGTGGTGAGATCTTTACACATGGGAACGAGAGGCACAGAGAGGGGTAGAGTTCCTCCAGATGAACAGTAAAAGCTACCCTTGAGAAGCACCCAGTCCCCCACTCCACCCAGTCCCCCACGCTGTGAGGACTGGAAGGAGTAACTGTTCCCGCTCTATTGTGATGTTTTACCTACGGCCACCTCTGCTGCCATCTTTCTGAATGGCATGCACAAACGTACGTCTGCCTTCTTACAAAGGTTTCGTTCAACTCTTTAAGCTAGAAACAGAAAGGGACTAAAGTCAGTGCTGACACTCGAAAGCTTTGTAAGAACTCTAAATTGGATGCACAATCGTACTAAAGACAACGTGGAACCTAGACATACCGGGCTGACGAGACGCCAACCAACGTACTTTGCAGTTTGCATCTTGCTAGTCAGGTCGCACGTCAACTGTGACGGAGTTGTAAACTAATTGTAATTTATTGTCTTGGTTAACTTTTTTATTGCCTTGAGAAAAATGCCTTTTAAAAACGCATCCTAAGGAAGAAAGGGTTTGTTCTGGCACAGTGTGAAGGTCCCATCCATCATTTCAGGGAAGCCACAGCATGAGATGTTTTAGGTGTGGTCACTACTTCCACAGTCCAGTGAGACAAAAGCAGAGAATGTTCCTGTTCGGCTTCCACTGTTTCCCAGTCTAGGATGCTATCCCATGCAATGGTGCCACCCACACTTGAGATGGATCTTCCAACCTCGCTAAACCTAATCTAGAATGTCCCTTACCGACAGGCCCAGAGATCTGTTTCCAAGATGATGCGAGACCCTGTGAAGCTGGCAATATATAGCATCATATTTATGAATCAGAAAAGTCCTTGGTGTTCATTAAATGCTTATTAACGAAGTCAGTCCAGCACAGTGCAGTCATGAAGACCAACCATCATTGGTAAAGTGCCTTCAACCCTTTGCTCTCCTGGTTTAACTCTACCAGTTTATTGACCCTTCTCTTTCTCTGAGTGCATTCACTCTCACTACTGTCCACTTCCTCCAGGGGGCTGTGTCCTCCAAAGGACTAAATGTAACACGTTTAGTGTGGCCATAAGTAGGCATCCTCACACACAAACCTGCATGGTAATGATGTGTGGATCTCCATCTCCTGACAGACTTCTACCCTTGAACTCCCGAACATTGCCTGAGTCCAAGCATTCTATCTCTTAGGTTCCTGGGTTCTTGTCAGTTCTCTCCTGGACTGTCACAAGATCCATTGTCCTCTGCCATCAGCCTTGCCTTGCTCAAATGTTTTCTTCCCAGGCCACTGAACCCAAACTCAATGGGTATGGACCATCCCTTCAGACCTTTAATTTTCTTTTCCCACCACCACTACCTGTAGATGGCATGACGTAAACAGTCTCTTTATCAATCTGCCGGTACCTCATCTCCTTGTTAAGCACCAGAAATTCAAATTGCTCGGGAAGACATGTCCCAAGTATCATTGTATTTCCTGCACTTTCAGTTTTTCCTTCTGTCTCATTCCTTCTTTAAAGATTCAGTTCCAGTAGCTACTCATATGGGAAAATTCCCAATCTCCTCCTATAGCCTGGGTCAGAGCCCCTTATCCATACAGCCCCTGTAATGCATTTCGACCACTCAGTTTGCCATTGTGTTCAGTGAAACAGTCTATTAGCAATTCCTTCTCCCACAGAATCTGCTGTGAGAAAATAATAGAACATGTACTTGTTGGGTTTTTTTTTTTCAGCTTAAGTTTTGACACAAACTTAGACATGACTAGGAAAAATGAATTTTAATTGGTAAAATGCCTCCTTAGCATTAGTTTTGCAAACAGATCTGTGATGACTTTTCGTGGTTGTTGATTGATATGGAGGGCCTATCCCACGGATGGGCTATCCCTGTAAGTAGTCCCGGGCTGTATAAGAAAGCAGGCTAAGGAATCCATGACCTAAAAACCAGTAAGCAGTATGTCTCCATGGCCTCTGCTTCAGTCCATGCCTCCAGGTTCCTGAGGTGAGTTCCTGCCCTGACTTCTCTCAGTCAAGAGTGTGATCTGAGAGTTGTATGCAGAAATAAACCCTTTCCTCCCCAGGTTGCTTTTGTTCGTGGTGGTAATGACATCATGAGAACCCCTAACTAGGGCAGATTATGTGACTAAGCTCCAAGTGCCCAGCTGTAACTTTGTAGCTGCCGTAGAGAGCAACCCCAATGAGTACAAGTTGAATAAAACTGAAGGTTGCTGTCTGTTGATGTGTGAATTAATTAGCATCTCTCACAATCTATTCAGAGTACAATCAATTACTTCATTTCTTCAACTCCCCAGGCAGAGAAGCTTGACCCACTGAACACCATCCTGAGGCACAATGGCTTCTCTGGTGTGACCAGGCAGGGCCACTGATGAGAAGAGTTCCACATCCTTCAGCTGCAAAGGTTTTAAGGTTCATGAAATGACATGAGACTCCCAGCCAATTGCCCTCCAACCTTTAGAATCACTGAATCTGCTGGTATAAGTACATTGCCTAATTAAGCATCCTTTGAATAATAGTATCACAGACCACAGGAACAAGTTGGCCACAGGTAGAGTCCCATTAACCCTGCCGGAATTTCCATTTTTTGCTTTTTCCCCTGTGCAGAAATAAAGTTGCCAATTTTTGTTGATGTAAGCATATTCTCCAACGACTTGAAATCGCTCCAACTTCTTCCAGCCACATGAGAGGGAAAGAGCTGAAATGTAGTTTAGGAAAGTAAATTCTTGATTATGTTGGAATTAAAGGGTATATGCTTTGCTACATTTTCAAAAATCACAGATAAGAGGCACAGCAGTGTTTGACTCCTATGTCAAACAGAGCTGGTAATTTACTGTGCAAAGTAAACAGATGGAATAAAATAGAAAAAGTGATAGCTCCACTTTGTGACTCTATTCCTCCAGGGTCATCATGAAGAGAGAAGTAGTAATTATAGCAACAGAATAGGTATCTCTTGCCTCTTAGAAAGCATTATAGGCTAGTTGTTTGCTGCTAACTTTTAGTGGAAGACTAGTTTAAGTATAGCTAAGCTTTACAGCCTGGTGGTCATTACGTAGGGAAGCTGATCAGACTGCTACTCATTAGAAGGCCACAGACAGGTATTTAAGAAATGACGATGCTGCCATCACAAGACGTAGACTTCAATGGTCCTAAGAGATCATCTTAAATAATCAAGAAAGAACCTACTGCCGTGTCTATGTGCAGGGACAACATGTGTTGGAGCCTCTGTCAATGAAAAGAAGCCAAAGCTTCTTGAAAAGAGGACATGTATTTACAAGGATAGAAGCCACGGTACATAGTGAGAGTAGTAAGTAGATAAAATATTCCTCAATGCAGCTTGACCTGCACTAAAATGATGCCTGTAGTCTGACTATTTGGAGGGATGTTATGGATTTGTGAACTGAGGTGAAAAGCATAAAGGTCATTTTTTTCTTTTCATTTATTTATTTATTTATTTATTTATTCATTCATTCATTTTATATCCTGATCACTGCCTCCCCTCTGTCTCAGGGTCCCTACCCTATCCCCCTTCCCTTGTAACATCAAGTCTCTGCAGTGTTAGAGTCATCCTCTTCCACTGAGGTTAGACAAGGCAACCCATTTGGGGAATAGATTCCACAGATAGGTTAGCAGCTTTAGGGACAGCCCCCACTCCTGTTGTTGGAGGACTCACATGGAGAACAAGCTGCACATCTGCTATATATGTGCCAGGAGCCTCTGTCCAGCCCATGTATGCTCTATGGTTAGTGGCTCAGTCTGAGAGGGCCCAAGAGTTCAGTTTAGCTGAGTCACAATTCTAATCTCTTCATGGGAAGGTGGTTGGTCCTTCACTTCTTTACCCGTTGCTATCCATCTCAGCCAAGACTGAGCCACTCTCTTGTCTTGACTTCCTGCCTAAAGGCCTACTTTCCAGTTCCTATCTTACCTCCTTAGTGTATCTGTCATATTACGTGCTTTCTAGTGGTCCAGATTTCTGAATATCATCACTCTTTCGGGGAAGAACTCTTTCCCTATGTCAAATGTGTTTGGAGTTCACTGTAAGATGTTTCTTGTCTTACTTATCCCCTCCTCGATTGAGGAGCAGGGGCTTGGTCTTGAAGGGGTCAGTCATGGGACTCCAGCCTGGTTGCTACAAACCTGGCTAATAGAGAATCATCCGAACACCCAAACTCTCCTAATAAGAATCACTCAAACATAGATTGGCCCTGATGCTAAAGAGGTTTAACCTTCAAGATCCAATTCCATGATCTAGTTTGTTTTCTGTTGCTGTAATAGAATATCTTGGGGGGAGAAAACATAGAAGAGGCAGGATTTATTTTTGAGCTCCCAATCCCTGGTTATAGTCTATCACTGTGGATAAATCCCAGAACAAAAACCAGGCAGGAGCTTGAAACAACCATTCACATCACATCCACAGCCTAAGGAGAGACAATGGATGCATGCATGTTTAGTCTTGCTCACCCAATTCTTGACCCTATACAGTCAGGAACCCCTTCCTGAGAATATTGCTGTCAACAGAGGGCTGGATCTTCCCACATCAATTAACTTATATAGCAGACCAATCCATTGTAGACAAACTCTCACTAAGACTTTCTTCCCAGATGATTCTAGGTTATGAAAACTTGACAGTTAAAGTTAATCATCATACTTGAGGCCACTGGCAGAAATGGGCATTCTGGGATTGGTAGTTTCTGGTTCGATTGGTAAAAGAGAACATCTAGGTTTCAACAATAGAGGATCTCTACCTTAGCATCTATGATAAATTTTTAAATGATATATCAGATTTTAAAAATCCACTCAACAAATATACCCAAGAGGAGTAAATGGCAGGAAATAGTCAAACTCAGGGCTGAAATGAACCAAGTAGAAACAAAAAGAACTATACAAAGAATCAACAAAACCAGGAGCTGGTTCTTTAAGAAAATAAACAAGATAGATAAACCCTTAGCCAGACTAACCAAAGGACACAGAGACAGTATCCAAATTAACAAATGCAGAAATGAAAAGGGAGACATAACAGAAACTAAGGAAATTCAAAAAATTATCAAATCCTAATACAAAAGCCTATAATCAACAAAACTGTAAAATCTGGAGGAAATGGACAATTTTCTAGACAGATACCAGGTACCAAAGTTAAATCAGGATCAGATAAACCATCTAAACAATCCCAAAACCCTAAAGACATGGAAGCTGTCACTAAAACTCTCCCAAATAAAATAAAGTCCACGACCAGATGGATTTAGTTCAGAATAATATCAGACCTTCAAAGAAGACCTAATACCATTACTCTTCAAACTATTCCATAAAATAGAAACAGAAGGAGCACTACCCAAGTCCTTCTATGAAGCCATAATTATGCTTATACCTAAACCACACAAAGACCTAACAAAGAAAGAGAACTTCAGACCAATTTCCCTTATGAATAGCAATGCAAAATGCTCGATAAAATAATCGCAAACCAAATCCAAGAACACATCAAAACAATAATCCATCATGATCAAGTAGGTGTTATCCTGGGGATGTAGGGATGGTACAATACACAGAAATCCATCAATGTAATCCATTATATAAACAAACCCAAAGGAAAAAAAACACATGATCATCTTATTAGATGCTGAGAAAACATTTAACAAAATTCAACACACCTTCATGGAAAAAGTCTTAGAAAGATCAGGAATTCAAGGCCCATAGCTAAACAAAGTAAAAACAATATACAGCAAACCAGTAGCCAACATCAAACTAAATGGAGAGAAATTTGAAGCAATCCCAATAAAATCATGGACTAAACAAGGATGTCCACTCTCTCCCTACCTATTGAGTATCATACTCAAAGTCCTAGACAAAGCAATTAGACAACAAAAGGAGGTCAACGGGATACAACTTGGAAAGGAAGAAGTCAAAATACCACTATTTGCAGATGATATGATAGCATATTTAAGTGACCCTAAAAATTCCACCAGAGAACTCCTAAAACCTGATAAATTCAGTGAAGTGGCTGGATACAAAATTAACTCAAACAAATCAGCAGATTTCCTCTACTCAAAGGATAAACAGGCTGAGAAAGAAATTAGGGAAATAACACCCTTCACAATAGTCACAAATAATATAAAATACCTTAGAGTGACTCTAACTAAGCAAGAGAAAGATCTGTATGACAAGAACTTGTCAAGTCTTTGAAGAAAGGAGTCAAAGAATATCTCAGAAGATAGAAAGATCTCCCATGTTCATGGATTTGCAGGATTAATATAGTAAAATGGCCATCTTGCCAAAAGCAATCTACAGATTCAGTTCAATCCCCATCGAAATTCCAACTCTTCCAATTCTTCACAGGATTAGAAAGATCAATTTGCAAATTCATTGGAATAACAAAAAACCCAGGATATTGAAAACTATATTCTCAACAATAAAAGAACTTCTGGGGGAATCACCATCCCTGACCTTGAGCTGTATTACAGAGCAATAGTGATAAAAAAAAAAAAACTGTATGGTATTGGTACAGGAATAGACAGGTAGATCAGTGGAATAGAATTGAAGACCCAGAAATAAACCCACACACCTATGGTCACTTGATCTTTGACAAAGGAACTAAAACCATCCAGTGGAAAATAGCATTTTCAACAAATGGTGCTGGTTCAACTGGAGGTAAGCATGTAGAAGAATGCAAATTGATCCATTCTTATCGCCTTGTAGAAAGCTCAAGTCCAAGTGCATCGAGGACCTTCGCATAAAACCAGATATACTAAAATTAATAGGAGAGAAAATGGGGAAGAACCTTGAACACATGGGCACTGGGGAAAATTTCCTGAACAGAATGCCAATGGCTTATGCTCTAAGATCCAGCGTAGACAAATGGGACTTCATAAAACTGCAAAACTTCTATAAGGCAAAGGATACTGTCATTAGGACAAAATGGCAACCAACAGATTAGGAAAAGAGGAGGAGTTAGAAAAAGAACTGAAAGAGCTGAAGGGGTTTGCAACCCTATAGGAAGAACAACAACATCAACCAACCAGACCCCCTAGAGCTCCCAGGGACACATGGAGTGACCCATGGCTCCAGCCGCATATGTAGCAGAGGATAGCCTTGTAGGGCAACAATGGGAGAAAAGGTCCTTAGTCCTGTGAAGGCTCGATGTTCCAGTGTAGGGGAGTGCCTGGGCAGGGAAGCGGGAGGCAGTAGGTGGGTGAGTGGGGGAGCACCCTCACAGAAGCAGGAAGAGAGGGGATAGCATAGGGGGTTTCTGGAGGAGAAAACAGGAAAAAGGATAACATTTGAAATGTAAATAAAAACTATCCAGTTTTTAAAAATGTGCTCAAACACTCAAGGCTAAACATAATTTGGTAAGCTTTTTGTTTTCATCTGAAATATTTTCTATTTATACACATACTTTCATATGCACAGTTTTAATACCCCCAACTGCATAAACATCCAGTTCTTTTGCAGAGGTTAATATACACTACTCTTCTTCGTTCTGGAACATTCCAGGGCATTCCTTTTCGCCCTGCTCTATAAGCTTCAGGGAGGCCTCTTCATATTCTTCCTCTCTTTCAGTTGAGTACATTTCCTAACTTGGCAGCCTCTGCCTAAACTTCATCTTCTCCATAAAAATCCATCCCATTAATTTACCAGATTTTTCTCACATAATTGTCTTTCCGTGGTCTTTAAGAGCCAACTTGATATTTGAGAATGAATTCAATCTGGCCTAGGATGCCTGCTGCCTTATGACCTGGTTCAGGACCAGTCTGTCAATTTTTCCTTCCTTATGAACTTCTAGAGGTCAGGACTCTGACTCATGTTTCTTTCTCCTCGGCGCCTCCTCCTACTTTGAAGAGCACAGAGGACAATAAATAATGGGACTAAATGGAACAGACCTGCCTATTAAGTCTGAGCTGACAGAGGGGTGAGGCCTTTTTCATTGGCAGGTAGGTCACAAGCTGGGAGCCTCTCCACGATGCCACGGAGTTCACTACTCCCATTTTCAGATATGAAGAAGGATGGGAAATTGGTACAGGAGCCTTCCACTTCCTAAAGTGGGCACTGAAGTTGTATCCAAATCAGGAGCCTCTCCCCTACTACCACAGCCACCAACTGTGACGCGTTACCATAGTCCTGGAAGTCCTCGCAGGGTCTAGTCGTTAATTTGTAAACTGCCAGGCACTGGATATCTTACAATGGTCATCAAATAGACTTTGCAAGAGGTATGGGGTGGGGGAGGGGGAGAAAAGGCACAGCCAGGGTATCTAAGGAATAGACAATGGAATCAAAGTCATTCCCCCAAGTCCTCTGTTCTAGGAATTAAAACCATCTGAGTAAATAAATAGCAGGCCTGACCATGATTCATAGTTATTAATCTACTTCTACTCAAGTAAGGTATGTGCAGGAAAAAAAAAATAACAGAGATTGCCAATTATACAGGAGTCTACTATACGCCACTCAGATTTAAGGCATGTCACTTGGGGCTGTTGGGGGTGATTTGTTATGGTGCTGTGGGGTTTGGTCTTGTTTTGTTTTGTTTTTTATCCTTTCTTCTGGGAGGGAGATGCAGATGCGCACAGGGGGCTTTTCTGGTCCTGTACCACCTTTCCATAGGGATATTTTCTGCAGCTGATTCCTCCCTTTAAGAGCCTGACAAATATTTGAGCTCCGGTTGCCAACATGAAGAATGCCTCCCACTCTCTCTCCCTACTTCAGGGAGGTCACTTAGAGATGCAGAGCGAGTCGCTCAAGCAAGCAGGGAAAGTAACCAGAATCCACAGGCAGAAAGAGAAAGAGTCTTCCACTTGGACTCGACCTCTGCCTGGCCCAGGAAGATTGAGTTTGCTCTCCGTGCGGGAACGAACTCCCAGGGGTGAGCAGGTTCTCTTGTCCGAGGCTCCCCTTTCTCTCAGGGTAAAGAATTTATTAGTGAGAAATTTCAATTTCAGACCTTAAAATTGTCTTGCTTGACCTCGAGATCTTCAGTACCATGTATTGGAGCCCTCCCTATCACTGTTTGAACATTCTTTCACCGCACAAGCCCCCTTCCCCTCCCCAGATTTATCTGTAAAAGGATTTTCTTTCTGGTAAAGAATTGTTGCTCTAGTGGGGCCATTTTATGCAATGAGATTCTTGGACAGTCCCAGCTTCTCGAAAAGCCCATCTTCAGAGGAATCACCCCAGGAAGGAGTGCATGTGAACTCCCCTTTTACTCAGATGCAGCCCACAGGGGGCACTGTTTTGGTCTGCTAGCGTCGCCATGACAATTAAGAGGCCGAAGCACAGAAATGTGTTCTGGAAGTGCAAAGATCACTTGTGGGTCTGGATTCTTCAGAAGGGATGAGGATAACTCTGCCCAGTTCCTCTGCCAGCGGCACCTACCTGGGTACTGGTGTGCTGCCGACCTCCAGTCAAGCACACCACTGCTGATAGACGTTACCTTGGTCTGTGTATCCATTTCTGTGTCCAGTTTTCTTGTAGAATAAAAATTCCTTTTGGATTTGCAAACCACACTGGTGACTCGACATGAATTACTTACTTCTGCCACATCCCTCCACGAGAGCACAATTCTACCATTAAACCGCTAAGGAGTCACCAGGGGCCCCCCAATCAAGGTTTTTTGTCATCTATAACAAGACAATGTTAGTCACAAGATACTAATATATGTTTTAGTATCAAGTCAACCCATGACTTAACATAGGAAATGTTTCTCACTCGTGTCGGAGGTGAGTCTTGTAGCCATCTGTTTGGTTGAGGGGGAAGCAATGTTCCTTTTGAATGCTCTCGGGGATCTATGTAAGCCTTGTCTGATTCATGACTCTCTTGGAGTTTCCTCCTTATTTGCAGGTGGGAGAGAAAGCCTAGAGAACTTCTCTTAAGTTCTGTAAATGAATGACAAACATCCCTTTACAGCTCATAGGTCAGAATCAGTCACGTGATCTCAACTGCGGCGAAAGCTAGGAAGTACATAGAATCCTGCATGTTGTTCAGGGACTGTGAAATACTTCAGGTCTTACTTTCTCTTGATAAATGATTTGTTGGAAAGGCAAAATAGAAAACCATGAGTTTACAACTCTTAGCTCAGGATTAAGCCTTTCTGGTGGGAAGGTGAGCTCCTCCATTTTCTAGTTATATATCTAATGAGTCTTTCTATGTTTATTGTCCCTCAGTCTCCGTCCTACAGAATGGAGGTAATGATTCTTTCCACCTTTGAGCTTGTTCCACAAGCTAGCCCTGGTACTGGTGTTCGTTGTAACTGCTTCTAGAGAATAACAGCAGAGAAACCGTTATTCTCTTATGATCACTTGGGAAAGCGAGGGTGAAGTCAATAGAGGAATTGTTCTGTCTTTACCAAATCTTGGTATTTGGGTGCTTCAATAAATTCATGGTATGGAAGAAAGGGTCCCGGTGGCACAAAAGATAATGGATGAATGAAAAGTCACCATTCATGCATCATTGCCAATGTCTGATTTCTCAGAAGGACTGAGGTCAGCTTGCTTCTATAAAGACGTGAGTTTATTGACACTGACCAGCTTTGTTCACCATTTCCCAAGTGAAAACATTTTCACATAGTGGCGAAGCATGCCCACAAATGTGGGAAGAGCATAGCCGGATTCAATCCTTAATGTCACCCTCGGTAGGGTCAGGGGGGAAAATTAAAAAGAAAGAAAAAAATACAAGAGTTTCTGAGAGACTTCCTTTTCAGTTAAAAAATTTTTTGAGAGAGTATATAGATATTAAAAGCTGGCTGCACTTGGTAAGTGTAATTCCTAACACCTCTATATTGACCCACAACCATCTGAATTTGAGTCCCATGGGACCCAACTCTCTTTTAACTTCCTTAGGTACCAGACAGACACAGAATACACAGAAATACACTCAGGCAAATACTCACACACATCAAATGAAGATAAATAAACCTTTGTTTAATTGAGGGGAAACTCATGTAATACCAATTAACTGTTTAACGTATACAACGTACACAAAGCATTAAATACAGCCAAATTATGTGTAGACATCCTTTCAATCTTCTCTGAAAACACTTCAGAGTCCAAGAGAAACCCCATATCCGTCATAAAGTCATTATTCTGCTTCCCAAACTCATGAAAAGCAAAATGTTTATGAATGAACTTATAAATTTACCTATCGTGTATGTTTTTCAAATAATTTATTAATTTACATCAAACTCTGTCCCTTCCCAGTCCCCCTCACAGAGAACCTCCTTCATGCCCTTCCCCTTCTCCTCATAAAGCAGCTATGAACGTAGTGGACCAAGTGTCCTTGTGGGATGGTGGAGCATCTTTTGGGTAACTGCCCAAGAACAGTATAGCTAGGTCTCCAGGTAGAATTACTTCCATTTTCTGAAAACCGCCATATTGATTTATATAGAGGTTGTACAAGTTTGCAATCCCATCAACAATGAAGGAGTATTCCCCTTTCTCCACATCCTTACCAGCATATGGCATTGCTTGAGTTTCTGAGCTTAGACCTACTGATTGGTATAAAGTAAAATCTCAGGGTTGTTTTAATCGCACCCTATGACTAAGGATGTTGAACATTTCTTTAAGTGCTTTTTGGTCATTTCAGATTCCTCTGCTGATAATTCTTTGTTTAGCTCAGTCTGTACCCAACTTTTAATTGGGCTGTTTGGTATTTTGTAATCTAACTTCTTGAGTTCTTTGCATATTTTGAATATTAGCCCTCTTCAGATGTAGTTAGGGATGAGATCTTTTCCCCAATTGTAAGCTGCCGTTTTGTCCTACTGACAGGGTCCTTTGCCTTGTAGAAGCTTTTTCAGTTTCATGAGGTCCCATTTATCAATTATTGATCTTAGAGCCTGAGCCATTGGTGTTCTGCTCAGGAAATTGTCTCTTGTACCAATGTGTTCAAGGCTATTCCCCACTTTCTCTTCTATGAGATTTAGTGTCTTATAATCAGGAATTATAACTGACATGACCTGTATCTGAATTCTTTTTTTATATTTTAATTTGTGTGTGTGCGTGTGTGTGTGTGTGTGTGAGATGTGGGTATGTGTGTGTGTATCTGTGTGTGTGTATGTGGGTGTGTGTGTGTGTGTGTGTGTGTGTGTGTGTGTGTGTGTGTGCCCTTTGAGACCAGAAGAAGCCATCAGATTCAGGGCTCTAGAGATAGAGGTGGCTGTGAGCTACCCAATATGCATTGTGGGACTGGAGCTCAGGGGCTCTGCCAAAGCATCGGACACTTGTAACCACTGAATCATCTCCCCAGTCCCACTGTGTCTGGATTCTGTCACTTGACATGTTTCTAAATTCATATTGTAGCGTGGATCATTCCTTTCGATAGTTTAATAATACTCCAGTATAAGGGCATACTGTCTTTTACTCTACTCTATTCAGCAGTAGAAAGACAACGCTGTTTTCATTTCTCGTCTACTGCGAATTGTACCGCCATGAATATTCATAAACCACATTTCGTTTGAACATCTGCTTTCAGCTCTTTGGGACGGAAGCAGAATCAGGGTCATATGATAATTATGAATTTAGTTCTTTTGGTGGTGCTGCCCAGTTATTTTCCACAGTAGCTACATCATTTTTTTTATTCCCACTGGCAATGTACAGATACTCTAATTTCTCCACATCCTTGCTAATACTAGTTAATTTCCTTTATTTAATAACCATCCTAGTTGATGTGAGTTGGTAGCTCACTGGGGTTTTAATGTCATAGCTCCCCAGTGGTTAGTAGAGCTGAGAGCCTTTCCATGTTCTTGTTTCTTGTTGAACATCAATGTATGCTCTTCGGAGGACTATCTATTCAATTTTTCCTCTGTTTATATTTAAGTTTTTGTCTTTGTTGTAGAACTCTAAGAGATTATTACTAAAGCATGTTTGATACTATGATCTTATCAGATAAGCCATTTGCAAATAGCCCTCCTATTCTGTAATTTGTATTTCAGTTTCTTGGTAATGTCTTATAAGTCACAAAAATTAATAACGTATTAATTCTATGCACGTAGTATAAGATTCTATTTCAATCAATGGACAGATAAAAATGGAGTGGTTATCAATCACTTCTTTATCATTGTTCCATAGCAGAAGACATTGAATCCCTCTTTTAAACTTCTTTAAAAGACCTGGAAAGACAGACATGGTGTGTCTCTCACTTATGAGTGGATATTAGATATTAAGTAAACGATAATCTTACAATCCACAGACTCAGAGAGGTTAGGTAAAGAGGGTGCCTTGGGGACTGGTCACACAGATCTCCCTGGGAAGCGAAAATAAAATCACTTTTGTGGGTGAACTGGAGATGCGTAGGAATGGGAGCTGGTGTTAGGGGTAGAGGTAGAGAGTGTAAGGAGAGATAGGTAGACTTGGGTAACACTGGGAGGATGGTGTGGAAACCTAGTGCAGTAGAAACTTCCTGGAATCTATGAGGATGACCCTAGTGAGGACTCCTGTAATGGGGGGTATGGAGTCTGAACTGGCCATTCTTTATAGCCAAGAAAGGCTTCCAGTGATGGTCCAGGTTGCATCTGGTCAAGTTGTTTGCCAAGGGTGTTCTGTAAAGAACCCCAAACAACCCTGGCTGGCTGGTCCTAGGATAGAGGATTGCTCTCTGAAAACCGACAGTGGGACCTCCTTGTCAAGGACAACATCAACCCTGCTCATTGAATGTAGGAAGGTCAGTTGGTACCTACCTGGAGCCTTCTTCACTCCTGCATTCTAATCTCTTTGGTGTGGGAAGAAACCCTGCAGGCTACCAAGATAGAAATCTGGACACTAACCCAGACACAAAACCTTCAACCTACAGTCTCTCTGGTCTGCAAGATATGCGGAGGCAATGACGGTGTTGAACTTGAGGGAGTGGCCAACCAATGTCTGATTTAACTTGAGGCCCATGCCCCTAGAGGGAGCCCATGCCCTACACTGCTTGAATCACCAGGAACCAGAGACTGGATAGCCAGAGACCTAGGGTAGAACCAAACTGACTGAAAAACATAATGAAAAGATTCCTGCTGACATGTTGCTGTACCCACAGATTGGTGCCTTGTCCAGTTGTCACAAGAGAAGCTTCTTCAAACAGCAGATGGGAACGGGTGCAGAAACCCTCAGCCACACATTAGCAGAGAGAGAGAGTTTAGATTGGAGGTCTCCATTGGGCCCCTCCCCTCAGAGCTCAGAGAACCCCACTGAAGAGGAAGAGGAAAGATTGTAGGAGTTAGAGAGGATGGAGAACATGACCCATTGAGTCAACTCAGCAGAGCTCATAGAGACTCACAGAGTTTGAAACGGCAAGCACTGGGTCTGCAAACCTCTGCACCAGGTCCTCTGCATATTTATTTTGGCTTTTAGCTTAGTGGTTTTCTCAAACTCCTAACAGTGGGAGCTGGTATATCTCTGACTCTTTTGCCTGCTCTTAGGATTCTTTTCCTCCTCTTAGGCTGTCTTGTTCAGCCTCAGTTTGAGAGATTTTGCCTTGTCTTATTGTATCTTGTTTTGTTCTGTTTGGTTGATGTCCCTTGGAGGCCTAATCCTTTCTGAAGGGAAAAATGGAGGTGGTATGGATTTGGGGGACAGGGTAGATGGAAGACATCTGGGAGAATTAAAGGAAGAGGACACTGGCCAGGATGTATTGTATAAAGGAAGAATCTATTTTCAATACAAAAACTTAAAATAGTTTATATGTTTTTAAAAACTATAGTCACCCCTCTGTGCTACTGAACCCTAGCTCTACCTTTTACCTGACTACTTTTTTTAACCTTTTTGTACCTAACACTTTCCTCAGTCCTTCCAGCCTCTATTAATCAACACACATACAAATTGATTTTGTTGTTGTTGTTGTTGCTGCTGCTGTTTCTTTGTTTCAACATAAGAGGTAGCACATGCTAGATTTGTCTCACTGGGTGTGTCTCATGGCACATAACAGATAACCTTCATTCATGGTATCACATGCGGCAGAATTATCTTTATATTTGGACTGAATGCTGTGTACACCACACTCTATTTATCCACCCTTACATTGGGAAGGGCACCTAGGTTGATGGTGTGTGTCAGCTGTTACAGAAACACTACATTAAGAACAGGACTTGGGCATCTATTTGCTATATGCTGATGTCACCCCTTTCAAATGTACAGATAAAGCAGGAGAGTTGGGCCACATGACAGATCAGGCTGAGTGGTGAGATGCTGCTAATGACCTGCTTCAACATAAGTCTACTCCAAGATGGCTTCTTGCTGCAACAGCCTAAGCACCGGGGGTTGGAAGACAATATAAGTTTCTTCTGTGAGGCAAAGCTGTGGTACAGACTGCAAGTAGCTTCCTAAGGGGCTCCAAACCTGTGATGGCTATGGAATTCTTTTCGTAGTGAGGGTCATCACATACCTGGTGATGGCATTGATTCACCCTCTAATGAAGGTCATCCTAGTTGTAGAGGGGAGGCCCCTGTGAATAGGGAAGCAAAGTTGTACCAGCTAATACACTGGCATCTCAACCCTGCATGCCTTAAATGTTTCCCATCTCTACCTTGCTGGGTTCCAGTGCTCTCCCCTGTGCCTGACAATGTTACTGTATATTTGTTATTTTGATTCTTCCTTACTAGAAGCCAGCCTTGAGCACCTGGAAAGAGCTATTTGGTAGTCTCTCCACAAAGGGTTCTATTTTGATGAAGTCTAATGACCTGCTCTTTCTTGCTGCAGTTTTGGTTATCACATCATTAAACAGTCATTTGAAAGACATTTGTGTGGACCCAGGCACAATGGCACATTCCTAACAGTCCCAAAACTCCAGAAGATTAATGTGAGAGCACCATCATATTTTAAGGCCAATGTGGGTTACATAGAGAGGCCCTTTTGAGAAAGAAAGAAAGGAAGAAAGAAAAGAAGAAAGAAAGAAAGAAAGAAAGAAAGAAAGAAAGAAAGAAAGAAAGAAAGAAAGAAAATTCTGTTTCTTAAAGTTTGACTATTTTAGCAATGAACTAATTGAAAAGAAAAATGAAATTCTTAATCAATACACTGGAACTATAAGGAAGCTCTAATCTTCTCTACTCAGCCTTGATTTGTTTATTTGCTAAACTATGGATATGGAGAGATGGGTAAGTGGTTAACAACATGGGTTGCTCTGGCAGAGGACTTGCATGGTGGCTCGCGACTCTCTGTAACTCTGGTTGCAGAGAACCCAACACTCTCTTCTGACCTCTAGGGACATCAGGCATGTATACATGATGCACATATGCAGGCAAACCTTCATACACATAAAATAATAAATAAATCTTTTTTAAAACTTTTTAAAAGAATTTATTAAAAGATTTTGTGGTTTTATAGCATATTTATCTCATTAATATGCATTTATAACTATGAGAAATACAGATAATTAGAAAATATGCCATTAAAATAAGTAATATGTGTTATAACCCAAAGAGGGGGGAAAAATGTAAGGGATACTCACATTTAATCTGAAAATATATATAATAGAACCCAAGGTGTTAAGAGTTAGGTATATACTTGTTGGGGTGTCTCAGACTGGTCCTTCTCTGCTTCTGTCAGCTGAAGCAATTACCAGGTTGGGGGGCAGGGGGTGATGAATGAAACCTCAGCAGAAGACAAAGTTTGGAACCTTGCTATCACAGCAGGTGTCCATAGAGAAGATAAAAGGATCACTCTGCAGCCCAAAACCTCAGAATCCACATCTGAGATGGTAAAGTAATCCCTTAGTGAATGTCTTTCCAAATCCAGGACGGTTTAGAATTAATTATAAAGATGATGAAGTATTAAGACTTTTGTTTCAAGTTCAAGAATAGGTTTTTAATCATTGGGACAATCTGTGTATATTCAGTGCTTAAAGTGTTTGTAATGATGTGGAATTGGCACATTAGAGTCTGACAGATTAACCTTAGAATTCCAATTTAAAATATGTAATTGACTAGCGATTTCAAGTCAAAGGTACAAGATTTTTGACTGAGCCTGTAAACAGAATTAGAACATGTCAGAGAACTAGATTGACTATATTTATAAGCTCAATAATTTATTAGAATTAGAAGGCTTATTTAAATTCTCGAGGCAGCTATGCTCATTAGAGACATGAACTTGTCTGGCCAAGTCCCTGAAGGGTTTAAAAGAAAACTGAATTCATAACATTTATAGTTCCAGTTTGAAATGCCCGCATTTGTAAATAAGACTCGCTGTTTAAAGAAAAAAAAATTAGTTTGTTGGGTTGATTGATAATTTAACTAATTACCTTCTAAAATTTACAGATCTTAATTATTAAAATCATAAATTTGGAGAGATTACTTGGGGGTTTAGGCACCTGCTGTCAAGTATGAGGACCAGAGTTGGAATCGCCTCAACCACCATATGTACCAGGTGGGCATGGACTCTCTCCTATAATTGCAGTGTTCAGAGGGTTCAGACAGGATGTGCCTACAGTAAGCCAAGGGAATGAGCCAGCCCCACCATGTCTCCAGCTGTGTGCTCAGCTAAGAGACCCTGTCTCAATAAATCAAGCAGAGAGTGATTGAAGAATACTCCCAACATCAGGCTCAGCCCTCCACAGTTTTTTTGTGCAAACGTCCACATGATCCCACACATATACAATCAGGCATCTACATATGTGCGTATACTTGCACATGAGCAGAGAAAATGTAGATTTATTTATTTATTTATTTTAGCAACAGCAAGACTTGAACTTTAAGATATGGAAAAGACTATGTCCTCTTTAACTTTTAAAATCTAGTATTAATGTAAATGTATAGATAATTCTGATCAGATAAACTCCTGAGAGTTGCCGTTTCGTGCAGAATGAAGGGCATTTCCAACATGCAGAATCTCTAAGAATCAGACTAATAAATATTATGAAATAGCATCCCATTAAACTATTTTTTGTTTTGATTATATTATTTCAACAGAATTATCTGCCCAACTACAGGTATGAAAGAAAACAGATCCAGCCCTTGTTTTTATTTGTTAGTGAAACCATAGGATTTCTGTGCTTTTCCACCATAAAAGCCCAAAAATGAATGCCATAGGAAGAGAAATGGCCGGAATCCATGGAAAGATAATATATTTAAACAACCTGCACCATATTCTAATCATATTCTGTACACACTGGAGTTATGTGAGGTCCCACTATGTCACCAAGCCCATTCAAGTCTCCCAATCAATGAGCATAGTCTTTCTAAAAGAGAGATGAATGAGCAAAGCTCAACAGGAAATAGAGTGTGTGGAGGCAATCCCACAAAAATTAGGTAAAGACTTGATGGGATTTTCTGATAAGGAGAAAAGGCAGTCTCCCTCCAAGCAATTAAAAAGAGAAAGAAAATAGCTCTCCCAGAAGGAGCTCTTCCCTGAGTTCTGCGAGTGAATAAATGTAAGTGCTGCAGCCGATGCACTTCTCCAAAACGCTGGCGACCGGGCTAAATCTCTGAGGAAAGACAAGGTCGTGGCATTCGGGATGCTGAGCTCAGCACCCTTTCGAAGTGCTTGCATACCATTTTGTGGTTTTAAGATGGAAAATGCTTGAGCGTTTTAAAGACCTCGAGAGTGAACAAATAACGTGTTTCTCTAGTGGAAAATAAAGCCATCAGACGGCTTGAAAAGCACGAGTTCAGTCAGGTAGCTTGGGTTCAAATCTGAGCTCAGCTGCCAAGAAAAGCAATGACGACAGACAGGTCACCTGCCCTCTTGCGGAAAGTTCAGGTATTTAGCGGAGCTCTTAGCGAAGCCAGGAAGTCCCTTTGAGGGTTTGGAAGCATAAAGAGCTCAGTGTCATGATCAACACAGAGGAGCCACCTGGTAACCAACGGCAACTAATTACATTTGCTAAGTGAGAAGTTTCCGGAAAGAACATGAATCCTCCCTTAGCCTGGCCGCATTTTTTTTCTGTCTTCCGTCACTGGCTGAGAAATACGCACCCCTGTTTTATATTAAGGTCATGTTTTCATACCGCTTAAGGCAAGTTGTCTCTTTAAGAATCAAGAACGATGCAGTGCCATCTGTTAAAAATCTGAAGAAAGGACATGAAGGCTGGAGGCTTTTATTAAAATGTCTCTACATATGAAATAACATTCTTCTCATTGAATGGTCATAAATTGAGAAGTATGAAGGGAGCTAGCTTCCCAGCTGTGAGCATCCTAACTGTGGCAAACACAAATCTGACTTTTAAAAAATTCCACTCTCAGATGAACCAACTGGGAAACTGTTCAAGATCTATAAGAATTCCGGGAGATTTGACATGAATTTGTTGTTCTGATGGATTTTTTCAGCACGTCACTAGTATTTAAATTATTTCTCGCCAACTGGGCACATTCAACCAGGTCAAAGCATTCGGAAAGTGAACACGACCACCCCTTGTATATTATTACACCTATTTAGGAGTCATAGGTCTTCAAGGGTCAAGGCCCTGTAACACTTGGGAGGCCATCTTGCAACACTGAGCTTTATGGGAAAACGCTGCATAGTTTGTGTCTACCTATTTAAGTTTCCAGGAAGGCATTTCCTTTGTAAGCAAACTATTCATCTAAATAAATGTTTGTTGCAAAGACACTTGACATTTTACAGAGCAGCGATGATATTTCCCAAAACTCTGTGTTCCCTATGGATTTGCCAGACTTCTCGAGCTCTCGTGGAAGTGAGATTCAGGGGTTTTAATTAATGAAAGAATATTTTAAATTAGGAATTAGTGTCTCCTTTTTTTTAATCAGAGCAAGGAGATAGGATTATCGTACATAAAATAACTGTATACTAATACAGACCACCTGTGCCTTACCACACAGGGAAGAAAGAAAATAAAATCAGAAAGAGACGCCCTCGAACAGACAGAGGACACTTCTACACGGTGATAAGAATGGCAGGACAGGATGCAACCTCAGAGCCTAGGGACAATCCAGTCCTACCACAGGTGATGAGGTCATCCTGGGCTGGAAAACATCACAGAGACCCCAATTAATCTAAATATTCTGGCCATGACAGGTATCCCTTTGGGGTTTCTATGACAGGAAACTGAAATTTACAGGTGAGGAATGCACTCTGAAATTAAGCACTAAAATATGTCTGCCTAAATTAACCTGACCCAGAAGGATGGACTTTGATTTTATAATAGTCAAGTCCTGCAAATAATTTCATTGTCTTTTAAAAGTAAGTGGGGACACCTTTTAAATATATATCATAATCAATGAGACCAACCCCCCATGGATCCTACAGCATAACTTCCCATGACCCTGAGGGGAAAGAAGACATCATCACACACAGAAATGGGAAGGGTTGGTTTTGTTTTATTTACACTGTTGGGGAGAGCAAGTCTAAAGGCACGTTTGTATGACTCAAAATTTGGAGTATTTAAGAGGATTTGCTTCAATCTCCAAAATAACAGCCTTAAAACAAATCTTATTAAATGCTCTATTTCCCTCTTCTTGTCAATTAAAAAGGAAAAAAACCCAACTTGGCCCTTTCCCTTTTTGCAAAACTTGGTACCCCATTACCTCGCAGGAAAACACGAACAGCCATCACCTGTAGCTACCGGCAGTTATGAAAGCAGCATCTAGAAAGCAAAGCCTCAGGAGTCGCCAACATGTTTAAGCTGGATTACGAAGATAGGATTCACCGGAGAAAAGAGAAACTTTAAACGCTATGAACAAGTCCCCCCTTCTGAGATTGTTTAAATCGTGTTGGCATCGCCTGTAAGAATCAGTTGTTCTGTGAGTGGACGCCAGAATCAAGCTTTAAAACTAAACGTATCCTGCAAAATTCAGTGAGGTCCACTCACTCCAGGTCTGGTAACAAAGGCTCGTCGAGTTTTCTGTGCAAAATGAACCAAGACATCGGGAAATCCTTGGAAGCTCGGAGACTTGGGCTGCCAATGGTGAGCCTCTACAATGGCTGCAGTACAGGTGCTGAGAAAGGTTAAAAGGCTGAAGGGCACGGTGATAGGATGCTGGTGGTCTTACGGGGAGCAGAAATTGTTTTAGGAGGAAAGGTGATGGCTCAACAACTGACTCGTGTGGGTCGCTAGGGGTCAAACAACTTTGACTGCCTCTTAGTTGGATGACACTAAAACTACCTTTAAAAAAACGCTTATAACACATGGTAAGTCCAGGCACTGGGCAGAAGGTTCCGGATACAACCCTTGCCAGGTAAGCTGAGGACTGGAGTTTTGATCCCCAGAATCAAATGCTGGGTAGACTTGGAAGCTCACATGTATTTTAAGCCCTAAGAAGTCTAGAAAAGGGTTCCCTCAGACAAGCCCGACGGCTTTACTATCTCAGATAAACACTGGGCTCATTTGAGAGATTCTTCTTTCAATGATGAGGTAGAGGGTAATCAAGGAAAACCCCACATAAACCTAGGGTGTCTGTGCACAAACACACATCCATGCATCCAAACACACATCCATTCAAAACACACACACACACACACACACACACACACACACCAGCCAAGTCCAGGGAAGAGTCAAAACCATTAGACAAAGAGTCAAACCATTAGTCTTGGGACTATGCTACATGGAAGGAGGGAGAGATATGTCAAGGCCTTTGCTGGGAGTGGCAGGAGGAGTGTGCAAGGCTTGTGGAAGTCTGCTGCATCAAAAGACTTAATAAAAGGATTCAGATGTTCCTTTGCCTGCTGGGAAGGGCTTGCGGGTATCCGTGCCCACTGGTTTCACTGGTGCACGCTGACTCCGAGAATGTTATTCTTCACCAGAATTGGCCTCGAGTTTGGTTGCAAACCAGCATCTCAAAAGAGCACAGATTTAATTGGTGTCCTTGACAATGTGAGGTTTGCAAGGATGCCACTCTGCTGCTTGCTCTCTTCTCGGTGCAGGTGTCCTCTGACATGACATCTAGCATTGCCATCTGCTCCTGACAGGATGTGCTTTGTCCCTCCATACTACCTGAGCAGCATCCTGGCCACATGGATCGAGCTCAGTGAGCTCATCCGATGCCTGAAGATTCAGAAGATAGGAAGACACATGAAGTTTTCCTATGCCGAGTGTGACATTTTGCCCCTCATCAAAACCAGTACCTAACATGCAGTACTCTGTCTGTGGAGGCATCCGTTTCATTCAGCTACTCTTAGAAATGGAAAGAGCAGACACAGACGTCCTGTCACCTAGGTCCATGTGGGAGGAGACAGGTATTCCAAGACTGTATTGTCTTTGAGTGAACAACTCTGATCATTCCCCTTGAGTTCCTTACACACCCAAGAAGGTGAGATCACCACTGGTCCTGCTTCCTACTCACTAGGCTCCCCAGGGACTCTAGTAGGCAATATTTAGAAGAGGAAAGAGATTTTCCTCGTTTGGGAGAATCTCACTGCAAATCTAGACATAGAGCTCAATTCAATATCCTGTTTTAGCCAGCACATTTTAAGAGAGGGATGTCAAACGAGACAGCCAAAACTACCTCTCCTTCTGGACTGGCAAGATGCCCAGTGCACAAAGGTGCTTCCGCCCAGCACGATAATCTGATTTTGATGCTAATATCCACACAGTGAGAGGAGAGAACTAACTGCTACTAGTTGTCCTCTGATCACCATGGAGTGTGTCCACACGCATGCACACTTGCCCCACAGACATACCACGTATATTTCCCATCAAAAGGAGAATCTTTCTCAAGTCATTTTTATGCACATTAGTTGACACAAAATATAGTCGCGATATTATTTTATACCTACTCTGTAGCAACAAAGATGAAATTTAGAAAGGTCAAGCAGCTTGTTCAAGATCACATAACTAACCAGGGATGAAGACAAAATTCTAATCAAGTTCTTTCCCAAACACAGCTTTGAAATGTGGCTTCCTGTTTCACACGGTGTAGCCAGTAGCTCATATCCCCCACTAACTTAGGTTAATCTATTACCTGATTAAATCAATATCCTCATGTTGGCATGTCTGAGTACTTCTGTATTTATACTTATATGTGTTAATTGTGTGTGTGCACCTGTTCTGTGCAGGGGTGTGTGTGTGTGTCTGTGTGTGTGTGTGTGTGTGTGTGTGTGTAGGGGGGAGGGGGGAAGAGAGAGGCCAGAGATTAACATTGGATATGTTTGCTTTAATCTCTACATACTTTTGAGACAAAGATCTTTCACTAAACTCATACCTCACAGATTTTATGTTACTAATAAATAAAAATCATAATGCTGGCTTCTCACCATGAGTGTTCCTGGCTCATCAGTATACATGTATAGATAAAACTGTATGCATAAATGATTGAGCATCTGTATGGTGGTTCTTCCCACTCTCATTCTCTGATTGGTTTGAATGAAGTATCCATTCTCTTGCTATAAGAGGAGGGCCCAGTCAGTTGGTGTAAAAGCCTCCCGTCCAGTTACATACAACCTGAGACTCATACCTTTAGCAAACAGGTAGGACTATTAGCGGGAATGACCACTCTGACCTATCTTGACCCTGAAGAAACATGACCCCACTTATTCAGTGTACCACATCCAAGATAACCCAGCACCCCAACATAGGTCAATCTGAGCATTCTGTCCAGGAATATTCCTGGCTAACAGTGCACCAATGCAGTCATCTTTTCATAGGATGTATGACTTTCAATTTTGTCCTGATCATAATCCAATTCAATGTCAAATGTCAATTTCTGTACCCATGAAAGAAACATCTTGTGTTCCTCAATAAACATTTTAGAGTAGATCAAAGGCACTGAGAATTATATTCTGATCAAAAGTGCCAAAATTTTCCAATTCTATGTCTAAATGTCTGTCCTAAAATGACCTGGAGACTTAGGAATAGGTGGTAAACAAAAGACAGTCAAGAACATCATGAGAGTCCTTAAGGATGAAAATGAAGCCAATCTTTAGGAATCAGAGGAATGAACACAGCTATTTCTCTTTGGTATCACTTGGAGTTCATGTTAAGTACTTTAATACTGTACGATCTATTTATTATATCAATTGTCCTTTTTTTTGTATCTTTGTGTATGTGTGTGTGTGTGTGTGTGTGTGTGTGTGTGGGTGGGTGGGTGTGTAAGAGAGACAGAGACAAAGACACAGAGACAAAAAGACAGAGACACAGAAAGACAGAGAGACAGAGAAGCAGGGAGAATCACAGTGCAATCCAAATAGGTTTCGGCTTCATGATCCTCCGGCTTCAGGCTCCAAGCACTACCAAGAGGATGAACATTTTTCTTAAAGAGTGGAATCTGAAACCTGTATGGATTACCAGTAACCTGACTGAGAGTTTCAGAAAATGTAAATGGAATTGATCATTTCAAACCAAAGGAGGAATTCACGGGGGGCATCCATGAGCGTGGGGAGGCGTTATGCTCATAGTCATTTTGATTTACTGAAGAAAACACCACAAACCCCTAAAATCCATATGGACGTGTTCCGATTCTCTGATCATCAGGAAATGGTTTTTGATATCCCAACTCCGTATGGGATCCTTTCCTCGGGAAGGTACCTTACCTATCCAACAGGCTTTTGGTATTTTTTTGCAAATTAGTAAATTAAACTTTTGAATTGTATGCCTAAGTCTTACATCACCTGGGATCCTCTGGATGAAATCATTACAAATTGACTTTGCCTACTGTAATCAAAGGAGAATTCATGAGACGCATACATTATTGAAAAACCAGAGTGGAAAACGGTTAAGAACCAAGACGGCTTCATCGGCCAGAAACCAAGGCGGTGCCATGGCCCTGGGGTGGAGCGATCTACACAGAAAACACAGTCAAATACTTAACTTCCGTCTACCGTCCCTGCTTTCGTGTGATGTGCTGTAAATCTGAATCCTGGAAGGCCTGGTCATGCTCACTTGGATAACTGTTCCAGATCATAGCAGAGGGAGGAGCGGTGGGCATGGTACAGAAGCCTATTCATGTATCACAGATGGAGAGCACTAAGATAATGTGCGATAAAACAGAAGTATTATCCCCCTTCCCAAAAAGAAAAAAAAAATATGGTCGGAGGAAGAAGGAGAGATATTTGATAACCCAAATCAACCCAGCAGTGACAGACTGCAACAGTTATTCTTGATGTGACCCGGAAGGCCAAAGTCTGCTTGTGTTTGAGACAGAAACCAATTTAAGTTCTTGGGGTTGCCAGGGTAAAGGCTGGAGTCGGAACTAAGGTGAACTCACAGTGGTAAATATCGCTTTATGAGTTTTGGGAGAAGAAACTTGATAGGTCATGCCGTCCAAGTCCTCCATAGCCTCCTCATCGATTACCAGTGCGCTCTATTACACATCATGCCTGGTTGGGGGACCTGGTCCTTTCCCAGCTCAGCTCCCCGAGGAAGGAAAAAACAGAGCGACCTGCAGACTCACAGCGGTCGGAGAAATTCGCTTCCCCTCTGTGGCTCACTCTGCTGTAGCCCATTCCGTGATAAAACCATTGAGAATCAGAAAATTTCTCATTTATGGACCCCAAACATACAACTCCGTAGGTTAACAGTCGTTGACAAATATCTAATTCTTGAGTTTACAATGAGTAATGATTATTATTGTTTCTTCCCAACACTGTACAGTCTCTCTTTTATCCTATTATATCTCCTACCTTCGAGCTATCTTCAAGTTATCCCCAGATTTTCCAAACTTTCCACTTCGTTTTCCATATGATATGGGGAGCGTACACGAATCTGCACGTGCACATGAGTGCAGATGGCGACTCGAGGACAACCTTAGATGTCCTCCGGAACAGCCCCCCTTATTTTTTGACTGAGACTCTCTTCAGTGGGACTCGAAGTCCGCTGGTTCAGTCTGCTGTCCAATGAGCCTCTGAGATCTTCCTGTCTACACGTCCCCAGCGCTGGGCGTGCACCATGCTGCTTTTCACACAGGCTCTGGGCATCAAACTCATCCTCTTATTTTCACAGCAAGCATGTTACCAACCAAGCCAAGCCATCTCCCCCGCCCTTGCACCGCACCAAGACTGTACGCCTCTTCACCCACGCCGTCGCCCTGCTCGTATGAGGCTATTCTCTGAAGTATTCGAGAAGATCGCCCGTCTGTTTGTGCTCTCCTTATTTACAAACTAAGATCGCACGAGCTTGTGAGTGACTGTGTCTCCTGCAGCCTGTGGATTGAGCTCACTCGGTTACTTTTTTTTTTTTTTTTTGGTTCTTTTTTTTTCGAGCTGGGGACCAACCCAGGGCCTTAAGCTTCCTAGGCAAGCGCTCTACCACTGTCACTCGGTTACTTTTAAAAGCTGCAGCTGATGGAAAGCTCAGGCCACGCCTTCCCCCTAACTTGACCGCACCCTATCTCGTTTGCTTTCTGTTTAAGCCCAGATGCACATTCTCAAAGTTAGCTCTGGTGTAGCGCAGGTTACACCCGGCTAATTCTTTCCGCTTATCAACATCTGCATCTGGACCAGAGCTCCTTAAGCCTTTTCCACTTAGCGGACCCCTTTTTGTCTCAGAAGCTGTGCATGATCCTGGGTATATAGATGTAAGCTTATAAATCAAACGGTCGCTGTTCATAAATCATGGGGAAATTTATTTTTAAAACAATTCTTTGATATTCATGTAATTGTGCCACTTATTAAAGATGAAAGCAGATTTATACATTAATGTCATCGGCGTGCTTGTGTGCTTTATGTGAGGAATTAAACCCTGAATGAATATTTGATATCATAGGGCATGGACCGTCGTCAACACTTTTTAGAGCTGACTGACGTTTTTATTTTATAATAATCAATGTTGAGAACACCAATTATCATAAACACATGTCACCAACTAAATGGCAGAAGTATATTTACGGCCATTTTAGAAATGGTTAGAAAGTGTCTGCCTTAATTCCAAGCCAAAAGTCATCTGGTATTTCTTTTCACAAAATCGGGCTATGGGTTCAAACGGCGGCCTTTTAAATGAAACATTCTCATCCAATCCAAAGGCACTTGCCTGCTGAAGATTTATGAGGGGAAAACATTTAAAGCCTTTGCTTTCTAAATTTAAGCCACTTAATAAGAACAGCAAAATCACTGCAGGTCAGGACATACAATGGTCTATAAGGTGGAAGGGCTCAGACAGGACCTACTGTGTTGGATGGTAGGATGGTATGAACGCTCAGAGCAAAGAAGGCATGGTGTGTGTTCAGAACCAAGGCCGAGGTGTGGCTGTATGACTCAAACTGGGTGAGAGCCGACAGAAACACCTCAGATTCATTGTGCTTTTGATTTTTCAATTGTTTTTTGGTCCTTGTGCGTTCAGAAAAATGTTCACTGCTAGCAACTGCCAAATTTGCCCTGTAGATTAAAGTGACTACAGAATTTCTTCACAAGAGGCTCTCTGAAGGCTGGTTAGATGGGATATACCCTGGAGAGTTCTTAAAGAAGCATTTGCCAAACATGACGCAACACTGCTATATCTGATGGAAGCCAATGAGATGTGGGAGACGAGCCTTCTAGTTTCTCTCTTGATGTCTCCATGCATCAAATATTTGACAACCTTATTAGCGTGTCTAAAAATCATACCTTTCATATTTTCAAGCAAACTATTAACAGAATGTTACACAGAACATGTTTGAAGATAGAAATATTATAAGCTTGCTACCAGATTAATATTGATTAATTTGTCAGAGATATATTCCCTCAACTTGTTATGACATTACCCAATTTTACTTCAAAGAAACTTCATGTCTCGATTCAAGCTTACCGAAAAACGCAGCTGAAAAAAAAAGTCAAAATAAAACAATACATTTCTAATATCTTCCCAAAAGTGACTCTGACACTAAGAGCACTACTGTGATATATTTTGATTTTAATATTATATATTAAGTATTAAGTTTACTTTGATTTTTTGACTAGCATCAGCTCAATGGTCGTAAGGTTCTCCTGCCTGGAACTGATATCAGTTCCTCGAGTTCATCTCCCTGAAGACTCCCTGACATCAGATGGCCAGAGCTCAGCAATTGACTAGACTGGTCTAGGACTCTCTGCCCATCCCCCGATTCCCAATGCCTGGGGTTACATATGAAGTCATACTCTCTTTTAGTGCTTGGGATCCTGCACTATAGGACCCGGGTCCTTACACTTACACAGGTATCACCCTCCAGGCCCATTTTCCCAAGGTTTGAAATATCTAAGTGAGTTTTGTCTGTTTCTCATCTTCTTCCACCATTTGTCAAGTTCTCCATCTCATATGTGGTCTAATAATACCCAAGCACGGCCAAGATCAACTTTCAACAGATCCTCAAGCAATCGCAAAGTTGTGTCGTTCCCCAAAGGGATTTTATCTGCACTGCCAACCTCTTATGATTCTTTAGTAAATCTTGACTGACTAAAGGAATCCCAATGTTGAGCACCATACTATAATTCTGAGAATATTTATTAGACTATGATTTTGGTACAAGCTTGACTACCCTTAAATTTAGCTTTTAAGTGGCGCCTAGATTGATCCTTATCCCAGGCTAGGATCCTGAATGTAACTTTTTATTTGCAGCCGGAGAACACACACTGGTTCTGATGCTTCTATGATTAGTTTTATGTAACTCTTTGACCTACTAATTATACTGTGTTGCAGGAATCCAGAGGAGGGAGCAGAAGCAGAGGCCATGGGGAAATGCTGCTTCCTGGAGGTTTCTGTTTTGCTCAGTTTAACTTTCACCACCTTCCCAAGGATGGCACACAGCAGGCTAAGCCCACCGTATCAGTCGTCAATCGAGACAATGTTCCGCAGGCTTGTCCATGGGGACATTTTCTGAACCGAGGTTCCCTCTTCTTAGATTGTGTCACAGCACAGCCAGTCTCCATACCAGTGGCCATGGGTTCCATCTAGATCTAGATCAGTGGTTCTCAACCTGTGGGTCTGTACCCTTTTAGGACTGAATGACCCTTTTACTGGGATTGCCTAAGATCATCAGCATATTGGACATGCAAATTGTAATCCATAATGGTAGCAAAATTGCAGTAATGAAGTGGTAACAAAAGTAACTTTATGGTTGAGGATCACTACAACAGGAGAGACTGTATTAGAGTTGTACCATTGGGAGGGTTGAGAACCACTGACCTAGAATGTTCAGGTCTTAAACTCTATTCTCACAATGTAGTTTTATTTCTCTTATGTGTTGATTGAACACTGAAGCTTGGTTTTCTTGTCAGGTAACGTTGAAACATATGGAAATGAAGTCTGATTTATTTCTTTTGTATTCATATTATACTACTATTCCTAACTATGAAAACAATAAATAAATTAAATAAATAAATAAATATGAAATAAAATAAAACCCTCCATATTCTGTTTGTTTTGTTTTTGTTTTTTTTTTAAATTCAGGTAATGTTATTAACATGCGCCTTGCCTCCTTTGTACATGTTCACTTCATTCATTTATTCTAAAGCATTTATGAAGACCTAATAATCACTGGGTTTTATTCAAAATGTGGGTGACATAGCCATGACTAAGATAACGGTCAGCTCTGCAAAGTTTGCATTCTACTCTTAATAAAAGAAAATAAAAACAAAGTTAAGCAGGTCTCAAGTAACAAAGATGTGCGACTGTAAAAGGAAATAAGGTCCTGCAAAACTGACAGAAAATAAGGTGTTGGTGGAACTGCCTTGGGATGCCACAGATCAGCAGGGGGAGAAGAGGAACTTGTCAGACTCTCTTGCCTCACACAGGAGGGACAGAGGCTCTCCCACAGATGGGACTGAAAATAAGGTGGTGGAGATCATTATGTTTTGATATCCTATGTACAACACAGTTCATAGTTGTACCAAGACCAGGTAATAAGCGGCTACACCATTAACAACAACAAAAAAAAAAAAAAAAACCACCATCTATATATTAAAAATCCTAAAGTTTCTGAGAAGTACTAAGGGAGTTAAGAAGATAAGAAGATGGAGTTGGGGATTTAGCTCAGTGGTAGAGCGCTTGCCTAGCAAGCGCAAGGCCTTGGGTTCAGTCCCCAGCTCCGAAAAAAAAAGAAAAAAGAAAAGAAGAAAAAAGAAGGTAAGAAGATGACTTGCATCCACTGTTAGAAGATATGATGACGTTCAAGTGGTACATTTTTCTCAAACCGGTGTATAATTTAACCAAAGTGATATCAGTCAAAACCCATAAGAATTTCATAAAGTTTGAGAGTTTCGTTTTCTTAGATTTACATGGTAGAATGAAGGGCTGAAAGCTGACTGACACGAGCTCCAAAAGAAACCCGAGGGTCGCTCAGTAGATAACAGTGCTTAATATGAAGCCAGAGAAATCAGTAAGCATTAGCTTACCGCAGAGACAACTTCATAAATATAAATAAATGTATGTCATTTATATAAACATGCATAAATAAATATAAGTCCATTGCAATTGATACGCATTGGCATAAAGGTAAACCCATCATATTCTACGAAACAAGCCATGTAAGGAAGGGCCGGAGAGACGGTTCAACAATTCAGAGCACTTGCTGCTCTTACAGAGATCCAGGTTCCATTCCCAGCCCCGAGAGCAGGCCTCTGACAACCACTTACAACTCCTCCAAGAGATCCGAGTCCCTGTTTTGACCTGCACAGGCACCTGCATGCAAGCACACGGACAGTTATGTAGACATACACACACACACACACACACACACACACACACACACACACACACACACACACACGCAAAATAAACAAACAGATAAGTACAGGCTACATGAAAATGCATTCGAATCTTTATCAAAGTGCTAAGATAATTCAGTAGAGATCGAAAATTCCTTTCAACGCTTGATGCTGCAGCAATGGAACTCCCTTCTGGGAAAATAAAGGTTCTCCGATACCTTCCTCACTCAATAGCGAAAACCTAATTTAAGATGGATTACAGCATTAAATGTAAAAGCTGTGTCTACGAAACCTGGACACAAAACTATACATGAAAGCTTTCATCACTCTGTGGCATGCAGACTTTGTACATGAAGCGCGCACAAAAGTCATGGCTGTAAAATGCACAGGACAAGATCACTGTCAATATTAAAGTTCCTTTAACAGTACACACCGTTTAAACAAACAAAAAGGAAAAACTCCTGAAATACAAGTTTAACAAAAGATTTGCACACAAAATACATGTTGTATAATTAATATACCCTTAAAAATCCCTCAATTTTAACTTTTAAAATTTAAATGTCTGGAACTAGAAAGAGGGTTCAGGAATTAAAAGCACTTTTTGTCCTTCAATTAATTATTTTATTTACTTACATACCAAATATTGCCCTCCCTCCATGTCCCCCCTCCAAGAATTCTTCATCCTATTCCCCTCCCCTTCCCCTCCATCCCCAGGCATTCCCCTTCCCTGGGACATCAAGTCTTTACAGGATTAGGTGCATCCTTTCCCAGTCCTCTGCCTCGTATGCTGAGAACTTCAGACAAGCCTCTGTATGTTCTTTTACACATTCTTCACAGACATGGAAAGAGCAATTTCATATGGAAAAACAAAAATCCTAGGATAGTGAAAACAATTCCCAACAATAAAAGAACTTCTGGGAGAATCGCCATCCCTGACCTCGAGCTGTACTACAGAGAAATAATGATAAAAACCACATGGTATTAGTACAAAAACAGACAGTTCAAACAATGGAATAGAATCAGAGACCCAGAAATAAACTCGCAAACCTATGGACACTTAATCTTTGATAAAGAAGCCAAAAATCATACAGTGGAAGAAAGAAAGCATCTTCAACAAATGTGCTGGTATAACTGGCAGTCCGAATGTAGAAGAATGCAAATAGACCCATATTTGTCACCTAGTACAAAGCTCAAGTCCAGTTGGATCAAAGACTCAACATAAAACCAGATGCACTGACTGCAATAGAAGAGAAAGTGGGAACGAGCCTCGAACTCATTGGCACAGAGAACACCAGTGGCTCAGGCTGTAAGAGCAGCAATTGACAAATGAGACCTCATGCAAGTGAAAAGCTTCCATAAGGCAAAGGACCCTGTCACTAGGACAAAATGGCGACCTACAGATTGGGAAAAGATCTTCACTAACCCTACATCTGATAGAGGGCTATTATCCAAAATAAAGAAACTCAAGAAGTTAGACTCCAAAAGCCCAAATAACCCAACTAAAAAATGGGGTAGAGAGCTAAACAGAGAATTCTCAACAGAGGGGTCTTGAAAGGTTGGGAAGCGCTTAGAGAAAAGTGGAAGTGCACGTTTTATTCTTGCACGCTCAGTTTCACGGTGGTTCACAGCTCTCTGTAACTTTATTATGGCTCCAACAGATCTGATGCTCTCCTATAGACGCCATAGGCACCAGGCTATGGTTTACATACGTACACATATAGATAGAGAGAGATAGAAATAGAGATATATGCAGGTAAAACACTTGTACCCATAAAGTACAAATAAGGAAGTCTTGTGAAAATTGTGCATATGCACACCTGAGTGTGCTGCATGTTTGTGTGTACACAGCAGCACACATCCATACCAAACCGTGTGGAAGCCAAAGGATGTCTTTCCCCAACTGCTTCTCCTCCTCGTTGTTTGAGATGCAGTCTTTACTGAGCCTGAAATGCGATGTTGTAGCTCGACTGGGTGCCCAAGGAGCATCTGGGATCTGAGTATCTCTGTCCCTCAGCTAAGGAGAAAACTCGTGTGCTCATTCGAACGCTGTCCCCACTGACCAACATGATCCCCAATTTTTAAGCCATCAAAAGGTCTGAAAAACAATTTTTACAAAAATGGCCAGTAACTGCTTGGATACTTTTCATTAGTAAATGCAGACTCAACCCAAAATCCGGTACTATTTCCCATGTTCTAGAACTGCCAAAACTTAAAATGCTGATACCGTCATATATGGGGGAGACTGAAACAAGCGGAGTCCACACAGGCTGACTGAGGCACAGACATGGTGGGACAATGTTTGAACACTGACAGTCTCTTACGACATGGAACACACATCTACCTCACTACCTGGCAGCTCTGTGCCCAGAAAGCCACCCAAGAGAAATAAGAATACACGCCAGTAAAACACACGTGGGAAAAGTTCTTAAGGAAGCTTCTCCATCATAGACACAGACAAACAAACAAAACTAACACCAGCCCAACGGTCAGTGACATGAATTTCAAAACAGCCATGAAAAAAGTTAGGACTTAGAACCAAATCAGTGTTTGTCTGGAGTACAGGTTTGCCTACAGTGGGGCTCAGGGGACTTTGGTATTTGAGAGAAGTCCATATAGGGCATTGTACATTCATCCGCATTGTACATTGGATACATACATGGATCGGTAAAATAACAGAGTGAGCAATGCACAGCAGTTCTTAGTTACAAAGGAGCATCAATCTAATAAAGGTTCCCTGTGTATCTGTGGTGAGTTTAATACCTGATGAACACATGCACACACACACACACACACACACACACACACACACACACACGTGCATTCATGCACACATGCACACACATACACACACATGCATACACACATACACACATGTGCATACATGCATATACACATACACACATGCACACACATGCACATACATGCACACATGCACACACATACACACACATGCACACATACACACACACACACACACACACATCACTAAGCAAGAATATATAATGAGAAAATAGAAAGTGAAGCCATGATTCTCATGTGCCCCCTCCAAGGTTTTGGTTGGACTCGGTCCCTAGTACAGTGCTGTTAAGGGTTGGAATCTTTGCAAAATCACTGAATCCTGGGGGTCCTCATCTCAGGAATGGATTGTTTTCTTATAAAATGAGTAGAAGGAGTTTTCTCATCCCACTGTGGTTACCTCCTGTCCGTCTGTCAGCTTGGAAGCTGACAAACCTGCAGGCACCTTGATGTGGGACTTCCAGATTTTCAGAACGATGAGGGACAATTTCCCTATTTTCACAAATGACTTTGCGTTGTGTTCTAGCAACACAAACAGAACCGAAACATGGAGCAGGATGTGGGGATAACTCTTTTGGAAAGTTCTGCTGTTCAGAGACTCATAAAAGCACGAAGGTCATGTAGAGCCAAGCTAAGGATCCCTGTTAAGTTGTGATAGACTTCGGCACTTTGCGTCGTGGGGGTAGCTCAGATGGGGGAGGGGGATTACGGAGATGCCATGAAGGAGAGAGCACAAGAAGGAGAGAGCACAAGCACACAGTGATATTTCTGAGAAACCGAGAAGGGGAGGGTCCGGCATAAAGGTAGGGAATTCTCAGGAACGTCCTTGAAGAATCATCAGAGGTATTACATATCCCAGATTCAGAGAGACGGTGGGCTAAATACTGATTACCGCACTGGAGTACATTCAGTTTCGAGACAATTACTGTCTGCGGCTCTTCCTCTGTCCTCTGTCTGGTTCTGTGGGTTACGCACATTGGAGGATGTCTGAACAACCTGTACCTCTAAGCATGCAGAGGAAGCATAAATGATAATTAAGGATGTGTGCTGAATTTGGATTCAGGGGCCGCCATGAAAGGTTTGAGGATCTGGTAGCTAAGCTCAGAAGACGGGCACAGCAAGAAGTGGAACCTTGGTCCAGCCCAGGTCTGAGAGCAGAACTGAGGCTGAGTGCAACCGTTGCTAACCACCCCTTCATCATCTGGACCTGACTGACAGCTGGACTCTTACGTAAATGCCACAAATACCCTAAACTGCCTGTGATTTTCCTAAACCTCGCTGATGCAGAATTAATACCAGCGAAGCTCCGTTCTCACCACATGCGAGACTATCACACGCACACAAAGAGCCTGTGTCTGACATCGACAAATACCCACAGCTTGAGATTAATAGTCAGGAATTAGGAGGGCAGGAACCTTCGATAAAAGCCGCGTGTGAAGGCCAGAGTGGATTTTTAATATTGGGGACAACAAGCATTAACTAATTTCTCCTAGAGGAGTGCGCTGTCCTTTGGTCTCTATTTTTACTCCTAATTGTTCCTGCAGGTAGCAGGTTACGCAGACCACACTTAGAGAGGGAAGCCATTGAATATGGCATAGATTCTGAAAGAAAGGGCTCAATAAAAGAGCAGCATGGGCTCTAATCTGGCCTTTTACAACATCCACTATCAAAGAGCTTTGGGGGTTTAAGGGGATTAGATACCATAACCCATCTGTCAGGTCATTACGGGAGGAAGCACCCCTGCTGTTTTCAAGGGAAGATGCCCTACTGTATATTATTGTCATTAAGCATTTACAGAGTACTATAGGCCGCGGAAGCGCTTCGAAAGCATTTCTATTTGTTGCTCCTCCTGAAACTCCTCCACCTCTAAGAATCATCTACAAACGGAGAATCCAAACTGAGGTACCAGAAGACCGTGGCAAATGTCTCATTTACCCAGAATACAGCAGGATCAGTGAGGGAAACTTAAAGCCTTGAGAGGAAAAAAAAGTTTCCCGTTTCAAGAGACACCAAGGGTGTGGGATGAGGACTGTGAGCGGAGGTGGGCGGGCCTACAGTGGGCGGTGCCCGGAAGTGGGCGTACGCCTGTGCATGTTAAGGTCAAGCCCGATTTCCTCGTGTTTTCCTGCAATCTTACACAGGGTGCCATAACAAACACCTAAGGGTTCTTCTCCACAGACACATTATGCACCTTAATAGCAGCTGTACACTATGATGGACACAGTTCCGTAAGGGAGGAGAAGCAGAAAGCACGAGAGTGTGGCGACGGACTGATGTATTCAGCTATCGTGTACGCATCGAGAGATCCCAAATCTAATGCATAATGAGGCAAGAATGAAATGCTACATGCCCAGTCATCCATACTCATACTACTGGTAATTTTCTAGGAATTAATTCAGCTTCCCAGTAAATCCGAAACACACACCCTAAAGTACAGGGTCAAAAGTCCAGGTGCCACTGTAACCCTGCAAAGCTCCCTGCCACGGGTTCTGACAACGGATCAGCAACATTGCACAGTGGTCTGGCCGGGGGTGAGGCTGGGGGCCATCTAACCTAACAGTGTTTTTGTGTTTGTTTTTCTGAGATCTTCCGTGTTCAGAGCAGAATTATGAGGTTAAGTTTTGTGAGTACTACCTTCGAAGCAGCTGCAGCTCTCATTTTAAATAGAATTAAACCTCAATTAAAACAAACCAATAACCTATTTGTATTTAGGCCTTAAAGGCGGGAGTAATATATGTCTCTACTGCAGACAACTGTTCAAATATAATGATTAATTTGGGTGGCTTACCTAAAAGGCTATGTTTTATATCATTTAAAAATGTCATCTTAATACGCTGTTAAGAGAAAGCAAATGTTTTATTTTCTGTGTGTGTGTGTGTGTGTGTGTGTGTGTGTGTACTTGATTGTGCATGTGTACATGTGTATGTGCTTACAGAGACCTGAAAGTGACTCCCTATGCTTCTTGGTCAGTCTCCACAGTATATTCTGAAGCAGGGTCTCTCGCCGAGCCTAGAGCGCATTGATTTATCTAGGCTAAGTTCGTCAATGGGCTTGAAGGATCTGCCTGTCCTGTCCCCCCACTCCTCCACCCTGTGTCACCCTGGTGGTTATAGGCTCCCGTTGTGTTCAGCTTTTACATGGGTTCTTGGAATCCAAACTCGGGTCCTAATGCTTATACAACAGGCAGTTTCCCAACTGAGCCATCACCCCCAGCCCCAAGTTTCCATAATGTTCTTTAATCATAAGTTGATAAAAAGTAAATTTCAATGTGTACTCACTATGTGGTGATCACCTCCCACGTCTCTGTCACAGCACGCATAAACGGTAATTATACAATGCATGGGCTTTCGAGCCCATCTCCTTTTAAATCCCAAGGACTTACAGAACAAGTCACAAGTCTTGTGTGCTATGCCTTTGTCATCAGCATAGCGATGTCTAACATCTGTGAATGTGGCAATGAGTGATTCAAATGAGAAGTAAGGAAAACCCACACCAGGAACACTTTGAAGGCTACTGTTGAGGTAGAACCTGATAGCAAATACTAGCATGAAAAGTGAGGATAAACAGTTAAGCACAGTGCCATGCGTGGGTGATGGTGAGCACAGTGTCATGTACCAGTAGTGGTGAAGACAGCTTTGGCCACAGAAATCAGAGAATGGACGATGAGTAAGAGGTTGAAAAGAGAAAGAAGACAAACTCAGGTGGTGACCCTGAATAGGACAAAAAGAGAGCATGTACCAACGCTTCAGACATGTGGGTGGTCTCTCTCGTCTCTCTGTAGACTGGGAATCTGGGTGTTTCTGAACACGGCCTGTGCTTCTTCTTCCTTTAGGCCCCATGCTATTGAGATGCAGGGTGAGTAGCTATTAGTCACTGTATGACTCCATACCAATCAATAGATGTGTAACCAGCTTATTGAAAGGGCTGGGCATAATGAGTCCAAACAGGAAGCAGCTGTATTTCCTCCTCCTACTGCCTTTCAGTGTGTCAGACCCTACCCCACACTGTCATGACATTTCAAGTGGCAACCCATAGGCATCCAGTCATTCTCAATAACAAAACGGAGTTCGCTCTTACCTCCATAACTACAAAACACTTCCAGGTAGTAAAGGGCTCTGTTAAATGCAAATGTCCGACTCCCAAGTCTCCTTCAAAACCCCTCTTCCTCCCATCATCACGGACTCAGACCCTTGGAAGGGAGGTGAGCTACCTTCTCTCCATCTTCCCAACCAGCCAGTTCTCTAATATTTTCAAAATCAGGACAAGGAGCAAAGGTTGAGAGAAAAGAACAAGGGACCCTTGTTCAGATAGTGTTGCTTGTTCTTCTCATTGAACACATCCGCTGTCAATGTTAACTCCTCACACAGACCGTTTTGCTTAAGAGCCTACCAATGTCTCAATATGGGCATGCTCTGGACAGCCCTTAGGTTCATACACAAACATAAACACGCAAATATACACGCATGTATGTAAATATACACACACATTCACAGATTCACACACACATATGCCCACAATCCTAGACATTCACACTCAGACCCACATCCACTCAGATATAGACACACTCATATACATATAATTCCACACTCACACATGCACATACATGTTCACATACACATTAAAACACAGTGTATACTAATATGCAAATATACTCTTGCATACACAATCATTCATATGCACACAATCACAACACTTTCACATGCACACTCACACAATACATTCAAACTCACATATACAGTCACACAATCACACATACTCATAAACACGTGCATACGCACACAAACTTACACACGCAGACACTCTCACACACTTACATTTTCACTCACATATACAAATGCATGCTCACTTCTACACAATCACTATACACTCACAACACATGCATACACAATCACACAAATACATACTCATATATAGATGCACAGCAGATCTTCCATGTACACACAAAATACACACATGTGTACACAAATGCACACATGTACACATAGACACACATCCTCCCACCCCCCTCTGCCCTTAGGCTTGGGGATCAGAAGAAAATTCTCAACTATTGCTCTAACACCATGCCTGCTTTCTTACTGCCATGTTCCTGACAGGGTGATCATGGACTCGCCCTCTAAAACTATAAGCATCCCCCTTTTAAGGCTATGTTTTAGAAGTCACCTGGGTCATGGTGTCTCGTCACAGCAATAGAACAATGACTAAGACAGTAAGTCAATGTTAAGTTTTCACTCAACTCCCTCTATCTGTTTCCCTCCAGCTCTCTAAACTCGGGCTTAATTTGAACACGGGTAAATGAGTTTTCAGAGTAACTGGACTTCAAACAACTTGTTGCTTTAAGTGCAACAGTGTTTCATTCTCTCCTAGGAGCTCAAGTTAGGTCGGGTGGAATTCCAGCTTTGTTAAAAGAGACACAAAAAGAAGACTATTTGGAAGTGTTGGGATGAGGAACTCCAAAGACAAATCCATACAAGTACCTGTGAGTTGGATTTGGAATTGTTCAGTTTGCAAATTAAATGAGTTATGTTCCCCATAATGATTCATTCAGCAGTGGACCACATGTATGGTGCAGCTGTACCATATAGCCCAGGTGTGGAACAGGCTGTCCCATCCAGTTTGAGCATGCGCAGTCTCTGATGAGCAGTCTACCATGAAAGCACCAAGCACGTGTTTCTCTGGACTTGGATCTCTGCTGATAAGTGACATATGCCTGCATTTAACATTTGCCAGGCCACACGGAGTTCACAGCGCATTCCACATTTCCCAAGATAGTCACAGGCACTCCATTCAGCCTCTGAGAAATTTTCCAGAACCTCTCAGCACTGACCTCAACCATTCAAAACAGAGCTTTACCCTTCTAATGCCTTCTGAATCCATCAGGTAGAGAAGCCTTCAATATTCAATTACTTTCTCACAGAGCTTGGAAGAGCAGTAGGAAACATTTCTGTTTCTATTCATGATCGGGTTTTCAAAGTAGCCTAAGATTTAAGGACAGATATTGCTCAATGGAAATTGATTTTCAATATTTTAGGTAACATTTACTAAGAAGAAACCCAGGTGTGTTAAAATGCAACCAGGATGAATGTGAGATGTTCCTGAACCAGAGAAGTTAATAATCCCTTATTCTGTATACGTATGTGGTTGCCTCTTACTTTCTCTGTTCAGTTTCTCTAGACACATAATGTGCATATGTTGAATTCTCACACTCAGCCTCAATGTGTTTGAGGAAAAGTCTTCTTTTCCCTGTAGCTTCATAGCGGTCCATTTGATTGTCAGAATTCTGTTTGGTTTGTAATTCTTTCCCTTTGTTTGCCTCAAATCTCACATTCCACTGCTTGGTCTTTATAAGTTTAGTAAAGTATATTTTGCTAGGGGTGTTCAACTCTTACCATCTCTGATCTTAAACTTTAATTCTTACGTTTAAAAAAAAAATGGCTGCTTGTAGGATGGTCAGTTTCTTCAAGAGGGCGCCTTCCCACAGTTTTCACATGTCCCCGTGGGTGGTCGACAGCCATGTGTATGCACGCCACACTGAGCAGTCTCAGAGTTTTATGAAAAAAAAAGAAAGTTTGACATTGAGAGGGGGGCATGGTGGAGGGATGAAAATACAGTGTATACATGTATAGATTTCTTATAGAATAGGCTAAAATATTTAATTCTATATACTTACATATGTAGTGTATGGGGGACACTTCTGGGTTTATGCATCAGAATTTAATAGAGAAACAAGTTCTCAATCTCCTGCGACAGTCAGTCTCGGGTAAAATCACACACATGTTCATATATGTAGACACATAAACACAAATATAATACACATATACCTTGAATTTGGTACCAAAACCGTTTCTTAGGAAATAAAGGGATAATAATTTAAAGAGTTGGAAATGATGGTATGGTTGTGTTTTTATCTACTCTTGTAACGTGTTCTCTTAAAATAGATTTATTTCATTTTATTTTATGTGTATACGTGTTTGGCTGCATTATATGTGTGTGTCACACATGTGTAATATTCATTTAGGTTGGAAGGGAGCATAGGATCCCATGGAACTGAAATAAGGGATGGGAACAGAGTCTGGGTTCTCCCCACGTGCGACACACTCTCTTAACCACTGAGCTGTCCCTCCAGTCCCTTGACTCATTTTCTGATATCAGAAATCTCACTCTGGTTTTTAGAACTTTAGAAGTGTTTTGCATCTACTGTTTCAGAGCCTGTTCTTGCCGGTCTCCGCCAGATCTTCAGGTCTGATTTTCTGTCGTTTGCCTTGTCCGTCAGTTGGAAAGCAGGTGGGCAGCTTCACCGTCCGGTTCATCTTCTACAGCAATGGTTTCATTTTCTTCATAGAATGAGGCCCACACTGATGCAGTGGGTAATAGTCTTTGAAAGGATCAAAGTATTTGTATAATTTGTGAATATCTAGAAAATACCATGTCGACAATCTGGCTCAATCGCCATTTTCCTTTATGTCTTGACCTTTTGCAATTACCTCCCCTGTGTCAAATGGAATCGAGTCTTATAGATATCTTAGCTGTACCATGTTGAGCGAAGCTATAAATATTCTAAATCAGACACCTCACTTTCTTCAGTCTAATTACTAAGCCTTACTCTTGCCTCCAAGAACCAAGTGATGAATACCATCTGCCTGCATCTCCTCACGATCTAGAGCCCGTACCATGGCTTTGAAAGTCCCAGATAAGCATCTCCTTTCCCCTTCACCCCCATAAGAACCATCTTCTGAGATTCCTCATGCAAGTCTCACTGGCCGCCATCTTGAACTACCCCAGTGCCTCTATGAGTCTTTGGGATTTCTTCTCCTGGACTTTTAGATTTCACCGAAAACACCCGACATCAGGCGTGTTCTCCATAAATACTCGACGGGCTGATTGGTGGTGGATTAGAGTAGGTAGGAGAATCACTAAAGGCATGAAATATTTTATAGTCTGAGATAACTATATTAAAAAATGGAATAAGACTTAGGGTCCTAGTTATCATTTTAATGTTTGAAAAGGAGTCCCAGGCTGTTAGAACACCCAGTAAATGTCTCTTTGGTACACTGACTTTTTTTTTTACTCTGCGTGTGCATGTGTGTACATGCTCCTGTATGTGAACACAGACACACAGATGCCACCATGTGCATGTAGAGGTGAAAGAACATCCTGGACCTCTGTCTCGGCTTCCTTGAAACAATGTCTCCGTTGGTTGCTACATTTGCCAGGAAAGCTGTCTCAGGCCTCTAGGGGTTTCCCACTACTCATAGCCAGACTGCCATTACACATTGTTGCCCCTGGCTTTTTAAATTGTATGTCTGGGGATTCCAACCAAGGTCACCATGCTTGTGCAGCAAGGACTTTGCCCACTGAGCCGCCTCACCAATCTGGATCGGAATTCTTACTGCGTACCTTTCAACATAAATTCCGGAAAATAACAAGTAGACTGAAGTTTGCACCAAAAGTTTAAAGTTCTACTAATGCCTTTAAACATGCACCTTAATTGATGTAATTCAATTCCATGTATTTCAATTATATTCTGCCCTTTCTACATTTAAAATTACACAACAACGTGCTTTCTAAATGTATAAATATTACATATATTTTTAATCAGGAGGGTTCTTTTTTTCTTTCTTTTTCTTCCCTCATGACCTCCTCCCAGTCCAAACTGATGAATCTACAAATTCATAATCTGTGGTAAGTCATTCCTTACTGATGTGTTTTAAGATCTGGCCTTACCCAATTTTAACTGATATGTGTTTCAGGCAATGCCTTCCTGCTGTTGTATAGAAACAATATGAATTTACTATTTCGTCCCTACAGCCTAAAGACATTGCCTTTTATTAGAACATGGAACCCTTAAGCAGAAATGCTTTCCCTGATGTTAATGTACAAAATCCAGCAAAATTGCTAGTTAAAGTTAATTATAATTAATTGTTCAAAAGTTCAGAATCCACGAAGTCTCAACGTTATTCCAGTGTCCCTTGTTTATATTCAAACCGGCCTTGCATTTAGCCACAGTCATTATGGTCTGAAGAGGAAATGCCCCCACAGGATCATGTTTGCACACTTGGGCCCCAGCCAGCTGTTCTATTTGGAAAGGACATCACCTGCGGGAAGCACGGTCCAGATTTCAGAGCCTGGCCTCTCATTTGCTACTGTCCCCTGAGTCCTGCACAACGTGATTGGGCAGCTTCTTATTCTGGGTTCCTGTTCCCGCAGCCTGGTCTTTCCGGCCTGTTGCTGCTTCTTCCAAGGGACGTGATTATGGAACTGTAAGCCCAAATAAAGCCTTTCTCCCACGAGTGGTTTCCATTAGAGTATCTTACCCCAATAACAGAAAAGAAATTAATACAGTACCGAAATCATCACAAAGTTTCCAGTCACATTGCTCTCCAAAAATTGGATAAGGTTTTAAAACAAGATAGAAAGTTAAAAATCATCATTCCACACATTTAAAAACTCTTTTTTTTTTTTTTGACCCCCTGAAACTTCGTTATACCACCGGAAAAATGTGTCGGTTGAAAGCCATTTCTAGCAGGAAAAACAATGTCGAATTTTTGAAACATAAAGAGCAAACCAGAAGTAAAGCCTAAGAAATATATTGTGCTGAAAATACCTAAAAGACAAGATACGATGGCTGTAGGATGCCTCATGAACCACCGCAGTGTACCCCTAATTAATCACAGCGCCTCCTCCACCAAGTAGCAGGTAAAGAGATGGGTTCTTAATGGGCGTGTCCACGGGGCTTCAAGGGCTTTTCTGAGGGACCAGCCACGGGCAGGCATTTCTGTAAAGTATGCTTATGCTGCCCTCTCTTGGCGAAGGAGGAGCGCCGTTCAGCTTGAGTGACGGTGGAATTTTTTTTTTTAAACTTTTTCAAAAAGGTTTTCTTGTTAAGAGAAACAGCCTGTTTGGATACAGCGTCCTCGGCGCCATTTGCACAAATTAAAATGCTAATTGCTAACCTTCGAACAGCTAGGAGTGCTTGAGATAATTCTGGGTTTCTAAATTGACGTGACTTGAAGCCAATGGGAGTGCACATTCCAATGTTTTCATTGGTAGACTCCAGGAAATTCCATTTTGGTATAAATCGAGTGCCAAATAAAGTGAAGACAGGAAGGCCCTAACGCGTGACTTTGGAGAAACGCTCATGGAAAGGTGGGGCCTTAGCACGGCTCCTAAGTGCTTCGTCCACTTTCTCATTTGATAGGGGGAAAAGAGCAAGGAATTGTGACTGGGTCAGCATAAGGAGACGCCCAAAACCTTTTGTGATAATCAGTTTTAATTTCACAAGCAGTGCCGAGCTGGAGCCAGCTGGGACCGGCTTGTAAGAATTAACTGTGTACGTTATCCACAACTCTATGTTCAATGCCATAATTCTGACAGATGAAATCTGTCATGGTAGGAGTCTAATAAACACTGTATAAATCGACAAACACTTAAAGAAGGATTTTGTCAGTGAAAGAGAGAGGGAGAGGAGAGAGAGAGAGAAACATGAATATCACAGGCCAGACTGGTTATTAAGCATTTAGTAACATATCTATAGATACATAAAACGGACTGGAAAGAAGACATTTTCTTTTTACCAAAGAAAGCTTGTAATTAACAATGAATATATTAATTCATTAATCACAATGAATATAACCCTGAAAAGCTTTCTTGGAGGACACCATTCCACATGAAGCATGGTATACGTGAAGTGTGCTGATTTAGTGCTTCGACACACAGAGGCCCCTTGCTTTTAGACATACACAAACCAAATAGGTCAACATGCTTTACGGTCAGGATAGAAACTGTTCACAATGAACATGTTCTCTGCCTAAATCAAAATCTATTCCCACTGTGTTGTACTTTTTCATTCTCTCCCCCCCTCTCCTCCCCTCCTCCCTCTCCCTCTCCTCCTCCCCCCTTCCCTCCCTCTCTTTCCCCCCCCTCTCTCATATGCATCGCATACTTGCATCATATGGGTCACATGTTTTGTGTGTGTCTTGTACGTGCATGCATGAATGTGTTCTTAGTAGCTCTGACTTTGGGAAATCACCTGCCACGACTCTTCCACTCCTTCATTGATGCAAGATCCCTCAATAAAAATCAAATCCCGGGTGTGGCTAGCCTTACAGAGCATCTTGCTCTAGGGTCCCATCTTGGCTTCTTCCAAGGCTAGACTTACAGGCAGTCCACCACACTCACTTGGTCCCTATGGGTTTCCAGCCCTCGTGCTGAGCCATCCCCCTGCCTCCACGTCTTACACCAGCTCTCTAAAATAGTAGAGGCTGGGAAATATGAGAACTGTTATCATGCCCAAGTACCACATACTTGAGCACATGACGGTGGCAGATCGCTGGGCTGTGTTTTTGTGTTGCACAGGAAGCAGGTAGTATACGTTTCATGATGACACTGTGAGAGTAAAAGTTTGCTCTTATTCAACAATGGTGTTTTATGAGTCGTCATTACTGTTTGAATGTCAGGCACCAAGAGGAGGGAAGATTCCAGAGCCTTGTGGAATCCTCCTTTCAACTGAGAGACTCACCTGAACGTTTACACAGACCAACCCAAAAAACAACTGACGTGGACCCCTCTGTCTCCCAAGCACACAGACTTAGCTTCTAGAGTGTATATTGCTTTCCGGTGTCTCACGCATGCCAGAGGCTGCTTAATGCATCCACAGTGCACATCCAAGAAACTCCTGAGTCCGGCATAGCTCACTGTGTGAGGAAGATTACCAGGAAGATCTGGATGAATTATTTTTTCAGTTTCAGCTCTGCCTTTGTTCCCAGGACTCACTTGGAGATCTTATACACTAAAGTTACTGTTTTGTTGGCTGGAGAAATGGTTCAGCAGTTAAGAGCACTGACTGCTCTCCCAGAGGTCCTGCGTTCAATTCCAAGCAACCACATGGTGGCTCACAACCATCTGTAATGGGATCTGATGCCCTCTTCTGGTGTGTCTGAAGAGAGCAACAGTGTACTTATATAGAATAAATAAATCTTTAAAACAAAAAGTTACTGTTTTGTTAAAAAATTATTGATTAATTAATGATTTTATGTAAAAATAATGTAAATGGACTCAGTGAGAGGTCCGCTAAACAATTCCAACAGCTGTCGGTGATAACACAGCTGACCAACAGTACCAGCCACTGAATGCAGAAATGGGGCCTTTTGAATTAATCTCTGTTTCCTCGTAATGAAAGCCAACAGCAAAACCACGTCTGAAATGAAACGATGTTAGAGAAGATGATCACTGAACATGGAGAGTTACCCACTTGCCACTTAAACCTCAAAATGAAAAGGTATCTGGCGACAGAAGGCCATTCCAAATGTTATTGATGGGACGACAGAAAAATCATCATATCGGTAACAGACACAGAAAGAATCAACACCAGGGGAGCACAATCAATGAGAATGCAGTTTTCAGTGTTACAAGTCATTAAGTTGAAGATGGGCGAGAATCGGTTTTAAATACAACATATAATCAGAATCTACTGTCAAACCACATAATAAAAATAACTCTCTAAAAGCTGCACCAAGTCAATAAAAGTGTTGATTTAATAAAACAAAAAGCCTGACCCTGGGGTAGAGTTCTGTTGGAGGCTCCTCATCCGAGAGAATAAAGACGAAACTATAGCTTTCTGACTACACAATTGTACAAATAGATCTTCCCAGCACCCCTATGGGCACTCCTACCATTATCACTCCATTTTACAGATAAGGAAAATAGAGGCAAGGCATCAGACAAGAACATAGGGGCTGCTCTGGGTAAGTGATACAGTATGATTTGGATCCAGCCTTATAGCAATTGCATTACACAATTCTCATCCATGTTAAAGATAAAACTACAAAACCCAGGAATCCTTCCTAAGGAGAAGCTGCCTTTTGCTTCATTCTGCTGCTTGCCTCTACTTAGTCTACGGCAGTGGACATGCAGCTTTGCAATGTGCTAAACCACACTGCCTACAGAGCCAGGTCACCTGAGAATCAGGGTCAGGCCCTCCCACTGGGGACAGGTATTCTATGCTAGAAATAAATGTTTGATGGGCTCTCTTACACACAACTGTTATATATATATATATATATATATATATATATATATATATATATATTCATAATACTTTGTTTAGATGGTTTTTCCTTGGAAAATGAGGATATTAATAATTTCTTTCTTTACTAGCGAGTATGATTCTAGTTAGCTGATATGAAACATGTGTTTGTTAGCATGAGGCTAGATGTAATAACCAATAAAAGCTGCTTAAAGGAAATAAAATTAACTTTTGTATATTAAAAGAAGACTTTTAAAATGATAATGTCCACTACTGTACACTGTATGTAGGGCATACAGCAGAACAAGGCAAAGGCAGCTGCTCCTTGGGATAGGTAAATGGTGTTTTTTGTTTGTTTGTTTTAGGAAGGTTCCAACTTCACTTCTTTATTCTTCATCTGCCATCAATCTTTCTCAGAGATGTCTTAGGAGTTGGAGAGGAGGGAGGAGAGGAGGGGGGAGAGGAGAGAAAGGGAGAGCAAACGAGGGGAGGAGACATTGTAGACTTTCATCCTTATCTGCTCTGCTTGGGCAATAGCATCACCACTACTTCGTATGGCGGCTCCCAATATCCACTTTCCTCTCTCCCACAGGGCTAAGTCGTTAGTATAATTTTGAAATATAATAGTTTGAGAATAATTTTGAAATATAGAAAGATCCATTAAGGGCTGGGGTTTAGCTCAGTGGTAGGCCTTCAACCTAGGAAGCGCAAGGCCCTGAGATTCGGTCCCCAGCTCAAAAAAGAACAAAAAAAAAAAAAGAAAAAAGAAAAAAAAGATCCATCAAATATAGGTTCTACATCCTCAGCCCTTTTCTCAAAAGGACTGGCGCGATATGAATCCAGAGACTCTAACAGCACAGAGACCTGCACATGTTCAAGCTGATAAAATCCCAGCATAAAAGAAAGGAGACGAGCACAGAGCCCCACTCCTGATCAAGAAACAATGCCTTTGCTGAGAAGTAGGACACTATTTTTTTCCAATGATGTGACACTGAGAATTCCAAACATACTTCAGGGCAAGCCTCAAGTTCAGGAGGAGTTGACCAACACAAAATGGATTCCATGGGTTTTGCTTTTACTTGATTTGATTTAGTTTGATTTGTTTATTATTTTATAAGAGAGAAAAAAGCATCATGTTGGGTGAGTAGGGAGATGGGGAGTGTCTGGGAGGACTTGGGGGTAGGTATGATTAAATTACATTGTATGGAAAGTTTTTAGAATAATTTTGAAATATAATTTAAAATAGACCAGTAAGGACAAAATCCAAACTATGAAGCATGACATCTAGGTATTTGGGATTTATTCCGGTGAAATGTCTTTGCGTGCATATCTTGTTGTTCTGATTTCAATACTGTAGTGAACTACCTGAGACTGGATTTCTCTGTAAAGAGAAGAGTTATGGTTCTCAAAGTCCAAGGGCATATTAGTGGTATCTGCTCAGCTCTGGGAAAGGCTTCATGTTGTGACAGTATCACACTGGACCTTGTGATGGCAAGGATTAAACCAACAGAGATCAAGCTGTCAGGCAGTGAGATCATTGCGGTGGTTTAAATAAAAATGGCCCGCAGAGCTCCATAGGGAGTGGCACTTTTAGGCTGTCTGACCTTGTTGGAATAGGTGTGGCTTTGTTGGAGGAAGTGTGTCACTATGGGGGTAGGCTTAGAAGTCTCAGAAGCTCAAAACCATGCCCACTCTCAGTCTCTCCCTTCTGCCTGCCGATCCAGATGTAGGACTTTGAACTCCCTCTTTAGCACCATGTCTACCTGCCATGATAACAGTGGACTAGCCCCGCTTAAATGTTTTCCTTTCTAAGAGTTGCCATGGTATTGGTGCCTCATCACAGCAATAGAAAACCTAACTAAAACAACCAGGTTCTCTCCTCTTGAGAGAATTAACCAACCCTTATGAGCTCTGCCTAAACCCTTTCAGGAGGCAGCGCCCAGATGGTCTTCTCCTACTCCTACCTTTTGCACGCTGAGGTCAAGGCTACAGTAGATGAGCTCTTGGGAAAACAGCCACATCCAAATATGGCACATTCCAGCCCGTGTTCAAGTAAGCCTGTTTCTCCTGGACCACAGTGGGGGGTGTCGTGGTCTTGTTGTGGCTCTAGATGCCTTTCAGTACCATGACAGGGAAGAATGGCTACAAGGAGCACAGGGTGTCACTTCTCCAGTCAGGAAGCACAGTGGACAGGAAATGGGCGAGGCTGTAAAGCCTAAAGCCCTGAGATGACTGACTTCCTCCACGAGGCTCCACCTCTCAAAGCCTCCACGGTCGGTTTTGGCACAGAGAAGGAAGAGGTGAAGGGAGGAGTGCCTGCCCTTCCCACAGACAAAGTCAAAGCAAAGGCATCCCAAGCCAAGAAGGATCAACTATAGCCCTTCTTCATCCCTTCTTAAACCATGAGCCAGAATGAACATTGTTTCACCTAAGTTGCCTCTTAATTTCAGCAGAATCCTGTGGAAATACCTCCCACAGGACACAAAGGAGTCTGAGGAACCACCAGACTTAGGTTGAATCCTTTGCCAGCTTCTCAAAACAATGGGATGCTGCGTGTAGGCTTGGTAGCTAAGAAAACAAACAATGATGCAGAAGTGGATCACCTTATCCTAGCTTCGTTTCTGTTGCTGTGAGAAGATACCCTAAGCGAAGGCAACCTGGAAGAGAAAGGCTTGTTTTAGCTCACAATCCCAGGTGACAGCCCATCTCTACAAGAGGCTCAACGGTGGCGGTAGAAGTAACTGGTCACATTGTACCTACAGTGAAGAGCGGAGAGGTAAGCACATGGAGGCTTGTCTTGGCTCTCCTCCTCTTAACACAGCTCGGGACTTCCTCCCTAGAAAACAATGCTGCCCACGTAGGACCAGATGCTTCTGCAACAATTAAGACAATTCCCCACAGGCAGGCTCCAAGGCCTACTCAACATAGACAGTTCCTCATGAGAGCGTCTTCCAGGTAGTTTTAGGTTGACTTAAGATGACAATTAACCTAACCAGCATGGTGGCGTTCCCACTTCTGCTCTCTCAGATGCCTGTGAAGTCTCACTGTTCTAGTCAAGACAATCAAAGTTGGCAACATTGTTTTCATTTTTAAATTCTTCCTTTTGTTTCTTTTCTTTCTTTCTTTTTTCTTTTGAGATAATGTAGCTGTGCTTCACCGCGAAATGGTAGGAGTGAGTAGGATGAAACTGAAAGATGACATAATTCAAAGATCAAATATAAGCAAGACTTGGCTGAAGAACCCGAGGCTAAGACGCTGCAGTACTGGATGAACTCGAGATCGCTTCGGAGGGATCTGTTTGTTCTTTTTCGCAATAAACATTTCATGGCAAGCCAATGGCTTCAGCTTCGGGAGGCAAAACAATAGAATTAGCTGTTTGTTTGGTTTTTAAAGCCCCATTTCTCGCCCAAATTTGAATTTTCCCTTTGTACTTTTCACATTATGAAGTGGAACATTTACTGAACAAATACCAATTTGAGCTAAAATGATATTAGATTTTGATGATCTACCTATTTTTAGCCCGAGGACTAAGTGAATCTCTGTATTCACGTTTCCATCATTTTAATGAAAATGAGGTAATATGCTGGAATGGCATTTTCTTAGAATGTATTAAGGTTTATATATCCTCTATTTTTTTCAGATATACCGTGCCATATACTTTTCCTCTAAGTCAGATGCATTATAAACACACAGATTAACATTTTTACTGCTAACAGCATGCTGCAGGTTTCAAAATTAATTCCATTCTTGATCTCTGAGAGGATCTCGTTCTAATGCAGGCGACACAACAGCCACCACAGAGCTTGACTCAAGGCGTATGCTGTGTGGTTACCCTTGAAAGTTTTGTTACTGCAGAACTGATTGAATACGCCAAGGACGCGTCTCCACTAGCACTCATTTAGGGCTGCTTCATTTATTCATCCTCTGCGTTCTTACTGACTCGAATATTGAAGACGGTCATGAAACGACTGTTCAAAGAAGGTGAGTGTCCCCCACGATATTTGCTACCCAGTCGACGCTAATGTCTGTAGCTTTGGCAACTGCATGAAATACTTCAGAATGGGAGGCTGGAGAGATAGCACAAGAGTGAAGAACACTCTTGCTGTTGCAGAGGACCTGAATTCAGGTCCCAGAACCCATGTAAGGCAGCTCAAAATCACCTGTCACACCAGCTCCAGGGGATACGATGCCCTCCCTTCTCTGCGTATCTGCCCTCGTACACATCTTCACATACACCACACACACACACACACACACACACACACACACACACACACACACATCCACATAATTAAAACTTAAAACCTAACAAAGAATGCTTAATTCTTCAGCTTGGGCCTTGATACTACATTTTGTGTTATACTCCTTAAACACAACCAAGGGTGGCTCTGTCATATTGTTAGAGATAATTCCACGGTGTTTTTGCATGGCACAAGACAAGTGCGACAGAATTTACTGAGGGAACTGCCACTGTGTTCCTCTAAATAAAACAGGCACAGGAAAATGTCTGACTTGATAAATATTGTCTCTCACAAAGACTGTGACAGGCTTTGGATAAACTCCATCTCCCTCCATGAGCAGCAGGCCGTTGGTTTGAGAATATCATTTCACATGGCCTTCAAGTGCTTCTTGATACACACCAAGACAGCATGCGAAGCTCTTGGCTGCCAATGAGGAGTGTTGGAATCTCCTTAAAGACAAAAGCCTTTATCGCGTAGGACCCGATGGATGTTGCCTGTCTTTTCATTAGCGGTTCTGAGGGCGTCCTGGCAGGATTCTTAGAGTATTTTACCCCACTTCACACATCACGATTAATGTTTGCTGCAAATGGCTTGTCTGATTCTTGTGTACCATTAAGCTTATTTTATTTCTGGCCATGTTTGCTGGATTCAAGCCACCGCTCTTGAAAATCAAGTTTAAATGGTCTCTGTAAATGGCCAAATCTCAAGGGACAAGGCCTAGTAAATTTCTCGCACCAGGTTTGACTCTCTGTGCCTGCAATCGTAACACCATTGTTTACTGGAATACACTGTGGTCTTGATCACTTACCAGTGCATACATTGGTTGGGCTTTCTCTTCTCCAAAGTCTTCTTAATAGAAGTCTAGTTTTGGAAACTGCACTGTAGCACGAGATACCATGATGAGTTTCGTGTAGAACTAACACATACTCTAGGCTCTTCTGACCAGACTCCTGGGACTCATCTGGTTTGTTTTCACAGTGGCAGACGGCAAGCAAGGACTCGCTGGTGTGAGGCGAGCACTGCACCTCTGACCTGCACTCCCAGTGCCTCCTGCCAATCATCTTAGGTCTAGACAGTCAGACAACACATCCATCATCTGCACTTTCTTCCCCAGTTCTGCCACACCACAGGAATAGGCACTGTTGCCACCACCCTCCGTATGTGTATGAGGAAAAATCACTAAAAAACGCTCTCCAAACTAGTTTAAACTTGTGCCGCTGATAAAAGATCTTAAGGTTCATTTCGTTTTTGGATATGACATGTTTAGTTTTCTAATATAAATTATTTCGGGATATTTTATTTTGCAATTAAAGACTTTTGACCTTTAATAAAATGGAATTATAGTTGTGAATTACATGTGTACTGCTTGATTCGTGGTGCTTTCTTTGATAGGAGAGGCAGATACCAAGAACACACATCGGTATCATCATTTTCCATCACTGAAAAAGAATTTATTTTGTATTTTTATAAAATTAGTATTAATTTTTAAATGCATTTTGAAAGTCACCTTTGGGGGCTGGGAAGACAAGGACCAGTGGGTAGAAGGACTGGCTGCACAAGCCTGGGACGTCTAAGTTCAGATCTGTTGCACCCCCACAAAAGCTGGACATGGCCGATGTCCCTCTAACCCCAACCCTTTGGGAGGGAGCAGAGGTGGAGGAGGCGCGGTGATTCCTTAGACTTGCTGGCCAGGGAACCCGGCTAAAAGAGAAGTGACCTGCTAAACGTGCTAAACAATGTGTTTGAGAGACCCTGTCTCCTGGAATAGATGAAGTGTGGGCTAACTCATGCACATGTATACACATACACACATACATATTCATATACATATATGATGTACACACACATATACATACACATATATACTCACACACATACATAAGCACACACAAATACACAGACATACTCATACACACATACATAAGCACACACATATACATACACATATATACTCACACACATACATAAACACATAGACATAACATACACATGCACCTATATATACATACATATGCATGTACATACACAGAGGCACACACACATTCATAAACGCAGTACACATAGTCATTTCCACACCATCTGGTTGTCAATGAGAAGTCAAGGCATGTCTGTGTTAAATTACCCACTACCTGACTGGATCCTTGCTATTGGATTCCTCGCCTTGGATTCCAGGCACTTTTGAGTTCCTTCCCCAGAAAATCAAACAAATGAAGGGAAACCATCCCAGATTTGTTACAAACATCTCAAAGAGCGATGAGATGAGCAGCAATAAGACAGAATGGTCTTCGTTTTGATGCTTTGATTATTGCTAGCAAATGATAAAATTGTCAATTCCTAAGACATAAAATTCATGCCTGAGATAATATAATTATTATATTGTGTAATCACATTAAGCTGTTGCTGCTGACTCTTAGAACACTCTGTCTTCCCATCCGAGGGAGAGAAGTTGGCAATTCTACTTTCTTGACCTGACTCTTACCAGCAGGTAGCCCCATCCCCTAGAGTAGTTTACACAGTAGCTAAAAATCCAAAAATTACCATGAAAATACCTTCATCAAATTGAAGGCTCAGTTCAGCTTGCTTAATTGGTTGCCCAACTCTTCTACCGAAGTCAGTATGTGTGCGAATACACGTGCAAAGACAAGCCAAAGGATGACACACCGTAGGCTTCTTGTGTTGACATTTTATTGTGGTAATTGAAGTAGTTTCGCCATACACGTGTCACACGGTAGCGCATGCCACAGCAATGCCAGCTGCACACTTTGTTGGCATTTCAAGCGGATCTTTGTAACATCTGCATTCATTTACAGGAAGCAAAGCACACAGGGATCATGTGACCCATGAGTCGTGTCAGCAAATGTATTCTCTCCCCCCTCAAATTCAGACTTCATTGGCATTCAGATACTGTAGCATGTAGATTAGTTCTTATATGAACTCAAGGACCAAAAATGGCTGTTAGCCTTAGAAAGAAATACAATAGTTATCCGGCCACCGTTCAAAGGCAAGCCTTCTTACAATTTACCATTACTCTGTTGAGTGATGTGTTTGTCGATGCAAGAGCTTTAGAGTTCATAGGGGGTGATAAAGCAGAAGCCTTATACAGAGTCCTAGGTGACACAACCCTCTTAGTCTCACCGTGGATTACCTGAGTAAATTTCTTCCAATACCCATCTCCTACCGCGTGGCAGACCTTCAAACATGGAAGCAATCTCAGCAGGTGCCATCTCAAACCATCAGTTACAGTCGCAAGACCGTTAAAGTGCGTCTCACTTCACGTGGGTCGACACTTTGTGTGTCTTAGGTATGGAGCCTTCAACCTTGCTCCTGAAGTTCTCGGCAAACCTAACTGACCCGATATTTCATCAAAGTTTTATTGTTGCTCTCGTAAAAACACACCACTATAAAAATTCAAGGGAGACCAGTGTTTAAAAGGCAATCCTTCAATCTTTTCTTTACTTTGCCCATCATGTACAGCTAAAGCTTCAAATTTAAAGACAGAGAACAGGAGAGAGAGAGAGAGAGAGAGAGAGAGAGAGAGAGAGAGAGAGAGAGAGAGAGAGTGTGCAGAATTGTTTGCTTTATGAATATATTTCTACGGTTTTCATTTGCTCACAAGCCAACATTAGTTCAAAACAATTAAATACCTAACAATTAATATGTAGATAACATGGCCCTTCACATTTAAAGCTCTTGGTTTACAGGGAAAAGCAAATGTCCAAAAACCACCAGGTCACAAGAATGTAATTGTATACTTATATTTTTATTGTTGTTTAATGCTTAGAACCAAGTACATGGGATTCGGGATGTCAGCTAGCAACTGCTAAATAGGGAAGGAAGGAATTTCCTGTCACTTCGAGGTATTTACTATTTTTAGAAGAATATATATTTAAGAATGAATAAGTGCTTTGTAGAAGATTAAGTAATGAGGTGTATGCAGCTATCTTTTTGGTATCTGTGAATAGTGTGTATTGCATATGTTTAAGGTTGAAGGTAATGTTCACACAGAATAACATTGACATGTTAAGGAAGAAAGCATTGAATTTCTATTCAAATATCTAAAATTTCCAGTCAGCATCATCCCATTCTCATCTATTTTCCAGGCTAATGAGATAATTTGAATGAAATCATTTTCTGGATGCCTAGGAGGCACTTACTCTCTGTGTATGCAAAAACATTACGTCAAAGAAAGGGGTTTGGTTTTGGCTTGGTTAGAACTTTAAAGATGAGTAACAAAAGCTTTCTGTTCTAATTTAGGCAAGCCCTCGCGTCTTACAGACAGTAGAGTTGCTTCACCCATATACAACTTTACGTTCATATTGCAACAGGGTCTTTTAACAGATTCAACCCTTCAGGGCTGGCTTACTCAAGTAAAAACCAAGCTGTACCTTTAGATTCTGTTTGCAGGTGAGGACATAAAACAAGCGAGTTACTACTTAGACAATCGGGGAATCATCCGTATCTTAGCTTGCGCAAGCATTCCAACCTGGCAATGAACCACCGTGGTCTACACTGCAGGTCTACACCCAACCCCTTCCTTGTAGGCAAACCAAAGTCCATTGTCAGAAAAAATCCTGGTGAGACTAGCTAGCTTCTGGAGTCTTCTTTCTCTTCTGTTAAGGAGAGATTTACAGTTTCTACTACAGATGTGTTGGAAGCATATGCACAAGAAATGGGTAACAAAAACTAAGGAATATTTTATACCTCTAATACCTGTCTCTGGCCTCCTGAGACTTCTACAGTCCGTTATCATGTCTTCTCATGGCTGCTCATCAGGGGATGGTGCTGTGACAAACACAGGCCACAGCACACCAGGTAATGCACTTAGATAATGAACACATGGCTTTCTACACAACTTCGTCCTGTCCAACGAGTCCAAACTGGAAAATGGAGGCAATGACATTCTAGTGCTCAAAACAAGGCCTTGCTTGGATAGATAAGAAAATCGTGTTTTTTTTCACAAACGCCTGGCAGTTTCATGTAATTGCATTTACTCTTAGCTTTTAATGTGTGTTTCTAGGGTAAGAATTCCTAACGTGGACATCCCCCTCTCTTTTTTAATGAAAAGTCCTTCCTAGTTCCTGACAGAAGTTTCAGAGTACATACTCAATCCGACTAAATGATCATTTGTGAGGTAAGACAAGGTGAATGGACAACAAACTAGGTTGGTGTCACTTATCAATGACATATCCATAAGTTTTAGATTTTTTTTTATTCCTCCGTGATTTTTTTAAACCAAGAATTGAGAACAAATATGGCTACAGACCAACCCCAAAGGGGCTGATTTGTTTACTATCCCCATGAAGATTCAGAAGTGTTCTGGCATGTGAATCCTCTACTCTAAGGAATCTATGCCGTGTTGAAGAATCCACAACACGGACTCCTAAATACCACACTCATCTTCTTTACCTGGAGGCTTTAATCTCTTTAAAAAACAGTAAGACAAAATTATGTGGGATGTTCCCAGTACAAAAATCTCTGCTGGAATGCATGTGGGTGGGCAGCCATAAACCAGTTAAGTAGATGCCGGTAATGTGTGTAAAAAAATATGAATATTGCGGTAAAAAGTATATTCCCAAAGGTAGTTCTTAAATGAAATACTTAAATCTTACAACTTTGGGTCACCACCTGTCCAGCTTTGGATGAGACCAGATCAAGGGACCCCTGGCTGCTTTGGAGTTCCCTCTTCCTTTACAGGGAAGAGATGTGAAGATAAGGGAAGGTGGTGAATATTCCGAGTTTTGCAAAAGCTTTATGTGTGAGTATAACCACTGGAGGGAAGTTCCAGCGAATATTGTACTTTCCGAGTCCAAAGGTCCACAGGGCATGGTCTCGATTTGTATGCAAGGCCGAGAGCTCATGCTGGTTTTCAGACTGCAGGGAGGAAGAGGGAGAATAGGAGCGTGCTGCCCTGAAACCCAAGCATGAAGGCTCTGGACAGGGAGACAACTTCACACTGAACTTTGAATAAAGACTCCCTCCAGATTGCACCAAGGAACGGTGACCTGGGATCACTGGAGTCTTCTCTTCAGGGTCTCTAGATTCTTTTCTGGGGTGAAATGAGAAGCTACTGTTATCGGACTTTGTGAGGTAAATTGGTCTCAACTTTGAGAGACTCCATGATATGCTTTCTAAAGAAGAGTGACACAGAAGTCACACAGCACAGCTTCTGTCACTGCCGTTGTCTTGTTTCGCTGTGTGACTCGCCATGAAAATGTCAAATCAAAGTATGTTTACATTTGATTCTTGACCCACTGGATTGCCTCCCGTTCTGCATGATTCCATGGTCTTACCAGATCTTTACTGAAAATGCACACTAGAACAAGCGGCTAAATTCCCATCTAGGGGAGTAAGATGTTGGAAAGTCAGGCTGGGATATTTCCTAGTACTTTGCAGTGTGCTAGAGTAACAAGGAACCCGTTTTATCCTAATCCTATAGTCAAGCCAAGCCCAGGCATCTAAGCCTTGTGTTTCACTGTTACATAGCTATTAATAGAGAGAGAAGTAATAGGATACGATCAGTGTTTTCTCAAGCCGAAAGCCCTATTGTCTAGAAAATAATTTATCACACCATGATGGGATCTTCAGGATCGACTCTGCAGCAAAAAATAACATTTCTAGTAGGAAGTAATTAATTATAAACCTAGCAAATTCTACACATTTGCGTATTTGTGTAAACAACTTTAACACGGTTTATTACATTTCCAGAAAGGTTAAATCTTATATTCAGTCTTCTGCTAATTCTTCTTACATATAATAAATATATATATTTATATGTTACTTGAGTGCATGTGTGTATGTATTTCACACACTTATATGACATATATACATAAAACAGCACATAAGGGTCGCTTCCTTAAGGTTCAACTGGAGAAAAAAAATGAATGGCTATTATGCACCGCCCATGGCAATCTTCCACTCAGTTTCACAAACGGCCATATCGGGACGTAAACAAAACATTGGAGCGAGTCATTCCGGGTGAATTATATTTCATGTTGTACAGTGGTGACCTCATGAGGAATTGAGTACTTCCTGGTAGCAAATACCTAAAAAAGGTAGTTAGAAAAATTAGATCGTTGCAAAAACTTTAATGTCAACATCACTCAAGAAAGGGTTGCTCAACTAATTATTTACCCATCTGAATACTGTTGCTGTCACAATGGTACGATTCATACGAGAATTTTCCTCCTAAGACTGAACTTCAAAGAGTTGAACATAGAGATACAAACACATAAATTAGTGTACAGTGTGCTATCCTTCTTGAACTCAAGCCCCCCGCCATTGCTTACTGACTCACATTAACAGTTCATTATTGGTGTGTGAAGGTAACATGTGGACTTAAGGAGGTATCTCTTTAAAACATGTGACATAGAAGCAGACACTTGTGCATCTTGAGCCCTTTATTAATGATTTTCATGGAGAACTTGGCAAGCCACATTAACAGTAGCATTTGTTTCAAAGATATAAAAAACCATGGAGCCTAACTGTATAAGGTATCACTGATCGTTATAACTAAAGTTCATCTGAAACATCTTTAAGTGGAAACTTTGTATTCTTAGACAAGTCAGTGTTCATGGTTACAAGTTATATGTAACCATGTAGCCAAACATATTTCTGAATATGTGATTTTTTTCCCACTTTGTGATTTTAGAAAGACAAGATAATAAATATTCTATGTAACATCTCCATCAGGATGCTAACATGCTAACATGCTAACATTAATTTTGCATAATAAAAGTATGAATATTCACAATTAATAATAAAGACTATAAGTAAATTTATGTCAGTTCAGGTCCCATTTGCCAAGAAACCGGACCTTGTTTTTTTTTTAATGACAAGTCTTAAAAATTGTGAATTACATATAAGTTCTGCATCCATATCATCTTCGCCTGTGAAAACCTTGATAAGATTATTGTCAGTCTAATCGATAGGGCAGGAGATGAATGGCCAAGGAAATGCACACACACACACACACACACACACACACACACACACACACACACACACACGGAATTTAACATACACATATACATATATATGGAAATTAACCATAACATCCAAAGACAAAGTTTTAGTAATGACTTGAACAATGTACTGTACAGTCAGGACAATGATATGTGATGAATTTTCAATCACAGATGTGACAACAGAAGACCAGAAATTAGCTGTGGTCTTGAAACAATAAATAAATGTCAGGGAGTATCTATCAGCTGTTTCACTTCCTTCGCTGGACACAGGAATCCTCTAGAGACAACATCATAAATGAACAGAGAAGAAACAAAATGAGTGCAAGAGCCGTCAGCTGTCTATTCTATGTAAAGCAATGAGAGAATTATGATACATCTATATTAATGGGAAAGTAAATTTACAGTTGTTTCTTGTGAATCTTAGAGAAAGAAAAGAATTCATTATAATCAAACTGCAAACAGCATTCAGATTAAAATAGGGTTTTCCATAATATCCATAAACATTACTTCATCATGAATAATAATACCTACTAAATCTGTTACCTAATATCACAAACTATAAATAATTGCTCCAATCATTAAGTTAATAGAGCAGTAAAATAATACACAACAAACTAAATTAAATCAAAATTCCAGAATGAGTGATGAATAATGAAACAACTGATTTCTCACATCACAGGTTATATAAATTATTTTCTTAATATCACCAGGGTAATTTATATGGATTAATTATGATGTCAAGAGCTGGTGACGTCCTAAAGATTAATCTGATATGTTTTGCCATTAAAAAAAAAATGCTTCCCTTCTTTTGTAGGGCAAGGTACAAAATAAACTAAGGGGCTTGATCAAAACTCCATAGTCAACACTTCCGGGAGCTACTCTAGCCTCTGGAAAACGCATCAGGAATGATACAGTAAACAGCAACTCATGCCAACCTCTACATGCACGTACCTATGTGTGTGAGTGCATACATGCGTACGTGCGTACGTGCGTGCGTGCAGGCAAGAGTGCGCACTCACGCATGCGTATATGGTCGCCTGGGCATGAGCATAGAGGCCTTAAGTTGACGTCATCAGTCGTTTCTCTATATCATTTTCCACTTTACTTACTGGGACGGGGTCTCTTCCTGGACCTCTCTAGCTCACAAGCTAGACAGTCTGTCCCAAATGCCCCCTATCTACTGGGTTCTGGGATTATAGGTGGCCATTAAGCCTGCCGAGGTTTTGCTTCTATGTGGGTTCTGGGGATCTAAATTTAGGTCTTCATGGTTGTGGGACAAACATTTTATCGACTGAGCCATTTTGACAGCCCTCTAATTAAAATTTTAATTTCCAATAAATCAGTGCTATTGACACTTCAGCGACATTCCCGAAAATGTTTTTCTATTGTCTCTCACTAGCTCTGGAGGCCACCATCTTCCTGCCCTGGACTTCCTGGGAGTTGGGCTACAACACCTAGCCTTTCAAAAGTTCTTCTTAGTACATGAAAACAATAAGTAAATAAAACCACAAAGTACAAGATCCTAGGTAATTTATTTTAGACTAACGATTATTTAAATAGTATTTTATAGGCTAGCACTTATAATTTCCTTATAAATATTAACATGTAATTCAAATAACAATCATCTAAGTAAGTGTCACTGCTAACGCCATTTTAAGGGTGAAATCAGCTTTCTCAAGAACACAGGGTCAAGTGTCTTTCCTCTGGTCACACAGCTAGCGAAGGGACTTGAAAGTTTCAGAGCCCTCTGCACATCTACAGGGCTGCTGCTGTCCAGGACTGAACTTCTTGGTCATGACAATTCCACACTTGTCCTTTCAGAATTTATATGAAGTTATTGTGTACTTCCAGAAACAGGAAGTGGACAACAGTGTTGGTATATGCATGCCACAAAGACCAACTTTTTTTTTTCAGAGCTGGGGACCGAACCCAGGGCCTTGCGCTTGCTAGGCAAGCGCTCTACCACTGAGCTAAATCCCCAACCCCAAAGACCAACTTTTTAATAGAAGCGGAAGTTACTAAGAAACTGTTCTTTTGGACTGGAATAAAAAGAGAAGTGCATCATCACGAACTTGAAAGAGCAGATGAAATTATACAGCAAAAACACTGCTCGCCTAAAGCAAATGCCCGGATATCGCAAGGCACTATGGAGCGATGCAAGGCTTATTTGCCTCGAAGACTCCACTAACATCTCCTGGGAGACGCCACAGTAGCTGAACAGCAAAGAGTGCGTTTAAATCGTTCTTTGTGTTGGAGGTAAATAACACAGTTTGATTCTTTTAAGCAGGAAGACTGTCTCTAGGAAGTAAATTTATAAACTATAACTGAAGGGTCCATATAAGTACCAAAAATACAAAGAAGCTTACGGCTTTTGTCCTAGCTTTTTTTTTTTTTGGCTTTACCAAAATAGCTCATAGCTAACTGGTACCCAGGAGCAGCACAACAGAGCGAGTACATTCACTCTGCACCAGAGCCATTCTCCTCATTCGTAAGGCAAGGGGTGCTCATCCTCACGGGCCCGTTGTGTGTAGACGGAGGATGCGTACTTTTAAAATTCCGGATTGGTATAGAGTTTTATATGTTATCTTATTGCTGATTCTGGTGATCCCCAGAATGCTAATCAATCCGAAACTGATAGGAAATTCACTTTGAACACGTGACACTCACCTTCCAGCATCTCTCTGTAGTAGGACAAGGACCCCTGAACTCCTTCAGGTGAACCCAGATTCGTGGTCTGAGGACTGCAGGGTAAATAAAATTCAACAGACTGTGTTCCCTGTGCTTTAGAGGACTTTTCTTACTGTCTTGAAATTTTGTGACATAGAAATTTTTTTTTATCATTTTGGATATAAAATTTGGTATGTTAAGTCTATTAATCTTATATAACCACCCGCAAGTCTAGAATCCTGCTGCCATCCCAAAACGAGTCTCTGCACTTCCTAGTTTTCTTAGTTTCTCTTCTCCTCAGCGTGGGTTCGGGAACGCGCTGGAGAGAGGACTTGCCTGGCACACCATCAAGTCCTCAATTCAGCGGCAAACACTTACAAAAGGCTACTCTGGGGGAAATCCTCTTCTCTTCCCTAGTCCCTTACTAGGTCCCTAGCCACTGTGGTTATTTGGATTGTGTTACACAGACCAAAGGCTTGAAGCTAGCGTCCACATAAGAGGAAAAGCTCCAGTGTCTGTCTTTGGGGATCTAAGTTGTCTCACCATTATTTTTTCTGTTGTTCCTTTCATTTACCTATGAATTTTACGATGTCATTTTAAACAGCTGAACAATGCTCAAATGTGCCACCACTCCCTAAGCCACTCATCTAGGCTGTTTCCAATCCCTGCTCATCAGCGAACACGGATGGGGAAGTTCCTCGGTAGTGAGACGTAGAGGCCTTTGAGTATATGTCCGCATGTATTATAACTGAATCGTGAGGTCCACCTCGAGGTACGGATGCCTCAGAACCACAGCACTGATCTCTTATAGCTGCACAGATTTACACTCCCACTAGCCACGGATGAACATCCCCCGCGCTCCTCAACCTTGCCAACAGGAGCTGCCGTTTGCTGACTGACCTTGGCCATTCTGACTGTGCTGAAATGAAACCTCAGAGCGGTTTTAGTTTGCATTGCCTGACGGCTAAAGATGTCGAGCATTTCTTTGTGTGTTTTGTATCCACTTGTGTTTAACTTTGGGGGGAACTGGCTACTTAGTTCCATCTCCATTTTTTACATTAGGCTATTGGTTTCTTCGTGTTGCCCTTTTGTTTATATGTTTAATATGTTTATGCTTTATATGTTTAGATAAGAGCGTTCTATCATATTGGTAATGATCTTTTCCCATTTGGTAGGAAGCCATGGTGTCTTTTACCGTACAGAGCGTTTCAGCTTGACAACATTTGCTAACTGTTGATCCTTAGTGCCCGAGCTGTCGGGATCCTGTTCAGAATGTCCTTCCCTGTGTCCATGAGCTCAGGCCTGTTCTTCATTTTCTCTTCTATCAGATCCAGGGTATTTATCTGTCTTATGTTGAGGTTCTTGATCCATTTGGAGTTGAGTATTTTCACAGGGTGAGTGATAGGATTCTATATGCATTCCTCTGCAAGCAGCCATCCAGTTTGGTCAGCACTGTCTGTTGGGAGATGCTGTCCCTCCTCCATCATCAACCCCTTCCCCTCAAGACTCGGGGAATATATAGAAGAGGAGGCAGAAAGGTTGTTAAGAGCCAGAGGTGATGGATTACTCTGAGGGAAGAGTTGTCTTCCAGACACAACAGGACTGATGTGCGTACAGACTCACAGAGACTGGCAGCGTGCACAAGACCTGGACAGGTTCAAGCCAGGTGGGGTGGCAGCACTGAGGGAGAAAACTGAACATGGGCTCCCACTCTCAACCAAGACCCTATCTGCAAATGATACCCAAGGCAAAGGAAAATTCGGTTTTCTCCAATTGAGTCTCACTGGGTGGATTACCACACTCAGGGTCTGCCCCGTGTCCAGGCCTAAAAGAGCAACGAAAACCGAAGTCAGCGGTGTTTCTATTGACAAAAATGTCTGCTTGGACAGACTGATTCTCACTGTGGTGGGTTCTTCTGTGTGTGTTTCTTGGCTTTTTGTTGCTTGTGGTCTTGTTTTGATTTGCTTCTGTGAGAAAACATATAGTTGGGTGGGTGGGGATGTGAGAGGGATTAGGGGAGATGAAAAACGTGATCGAATACACGAAAAAGTTCTTTTTTGATTTATAAAAATGCTTCTTTCACCTCCACCCTCCACCCTTCCTACCTAGGAAACTTCAATTTTACTCCCAGATTATGAAGTCGACTGTCACACTTACACACTTATCACAGATGCCACTGTGTCTGCTTACAAGCTTGGAATGTTTGCCGTGCTTCTCCTTTGAGTCCTGTACTGGCTGTCTCTGTTGTGAGGCTAATACTCCACTGTATGACCTCACATTCTGCTCTTATTGATGGCGGTTGAGTTGGTTCTATGGCCTGGCTTCTGTAAAACAGACGCTGCTGTCCACGATGGTGGGCAAGCATCCGGGAGCCTGGCTTCAGAGCCTTTGGGGCTATACTTAGAGTTGTCACTTCTGGGTCGAATGTGCACTTACTTACATTTAGCTTTTCTGAGAAAATGCCGCACCGAGTTCCACGGCAGCCACGTCACTTTGCATCCTCAGCAGCAAAGCAAGCCTGGGCCTTGCTACTCTCCCTGTATTCTAACACATTGACAGAGCACATCCCTGTTTGGGAGCTGCCAGCCATTATGAAATACCTTGTGGTTTCAACTTCGATTGGGAAAGGAAGAGGACGAGGCCTATTGTCAAAGACGCACTGTGTCACGTGCTACTAACGTGAGACCTGTTTCTCAGCTCTCAAGGACTCCAGTGATCTCTGGCCTGCCCATGTCCCAGAGTCACTGAGAGGGTACGCAGAAGAATACTGCTGACGGCTAACATGTCCTGAACACCAGCCCCACGGGTAAGACGGTCCTCTGCCTGAGATCAGCATGCCTTGCTGTGGCCTCAGGTCATTAATGATACCATGTGCTTGCAGCTTTTTAACTGTAAAGTATAACACACGTTCAGAAAGGAACGTTAAACAGGACGTTCAGTTTATACGTGTTCTGAAGTGACTACTTGTAGAAAGCCATCCTGTTGGGCATCTGGGCATCTGTAGAGTCCCTGAGCCCAGAGTTACAGCAGCCTCTTTCTCCACGGACTTAAGTCCATCTTGGTGTTTACAACACTTCTATCCTTATCTCCTGTCTGAATCCATCTTCCTAAAAGACTGTTTTGCTTCTTAACTTTCATTAACAATCAAATAAAGTCGATATTCCTTTGTTCCTGACTAACTTTGCTCCATCTCATATTTGAGCCTGCAGGTAAACCATTTTCCTTACCAGTACTGAATGCTATTCCATTGTGTGATGTTATAGAATGGGTATCAATTCTTCTGTTGTATACTTAGGTTGTTTCTAATTTTTGAAAAGAGTATTACAAGTAAACAATGCCATGACCATTGGCATGACCGTGACCAGGGGTGTTTGTGTTCCTGATTATGCACTTCTACCGGAAAATGACTGCCACGGAGGCCATGAAAGTGGTAGGGTCCCGTATGCAGTGCTCAACAGATACCAGTTTTGCTGTTTCCTGCCATGAAGGTGATTCTCGTTTCTTGGTGTTCTTGGCAGTTCCAGTGTGCGGCATTGTGGTGGCCTTCTTCTGCTATTCTGCAGTGTCTTGCATACTAACTTGCTCATGTACATTTTAAAATGTTTCCTGCCCCCCTTTTCAACATTTTCTTCACCAATTCTCCATTAAGTGGTCTGGGGTTTTTTTGTTTGTTTGTTTGTTTGTTTGTTTAAAAGTTGTAAGAACTCATATATAACTTCTACCAGACTTTATTCTTGTCTGTGTTTTGCTTTTTTGTCCTGAGGTAGGGTCACTTGGAATCCTGGCTGGATTGAACTTGCTATGTAGCTAAGGCTGGCTTTGAACTCCTGATTCTCTGCATATACCTCTGTTCCTGCATGCTGGGATTACAGTCCTGCAGCCCCATTCCTTGTAACATTATAGTCCATATGGTATACGGATTACAGGCATCTTTCTCTAGTCTGTAGCTTTCTGGTTTTTTTTTTTCATTTTTAATAGGCTGTGCTGATAATTATTCATATATGTACCTAATTTTAATATAAAATACAGCCATCTTTTCATTTAGGATTAACGCTTTTGGTGCTACTTGTCTAATGGCCATTTATACATCTCAAACTCATGGATATACTCTCCTTGGAAATTTTCCATTTTACCCTTCATAACTGCATGCTTCGCTCATCAACTTAATGGATAAAGTTGGACTTCTTTTCTCAAGTACTTAGAAATCTAAGGAAATAATAATTTACTCACTTAGATTGGTTGATTTCATCAAGATTGTTAAAGTTACTTTGTTTCTCTTTAGATGCTTAAGAACCCAGATTTCTTTACTACCTCTCCATCTCAAACCCAATGCCGTACACCCGTCTTCGTCCTCGGTCCTCTGAGGCCCCTTGGTTACAAGGCTGCATGGGAGCTGGCGTGCCAGGCAGCCATGATTTCTTCCTCGCTGGAGCAGGAATGCTGGGTGTTTGGGCATGTGTGACTCTGCAGAAATCCCTGCTCTGCCTTTTTCTGGTTGGATAAACAGTTTCCTAATCACAAGTATAACTCAATCTGATAACACAATTTGTCAGAACCTGAAACTGGGAGCAAAGCTACGGGTCAAACCCAGGGCCTGCCATACCCACCGTGAACATTCCTCTCTCTCAGCCACGTGCCAGCCATCTCTCCGCCCCTCTATTCTATCAGGTAGCAAAAGACTTCAATCTCTCCCTCAGGTTACGGAGCCTAACACCAGTGCTACACGCAGAAGCCGGATGAGGACTGCTCTAGCTAACCTTGCTTCAGTTTGCTAGTCTATAGCTTCGGATTTTGCCCTTGGGTTGATAGGTGAGAAAGAACGTTTGTTTTTCTTCGTGAATGAAGCTCTGTTTGGTTTTTTGTATGGAAGGTGGGTAACTAGCCTTAAAACAAAGAGAAACTAAGTTCTCTCCTTTTCTATTCTCAAGGTGGGGTTGTCAGTGAGCCCATATAAACCTAGGCACTAAAGAGGAGAGCCTGAGAATTTACCAACCAGGCCTAGTACAGTGGAGCATCAAGCCAGTCCTAAACGTTAGTATCCTCAAGAGCGCATAGACACGTGCATATTTCTAAATGAAAGCCCTGGTTCCTACACCAACCCTAGTTGTTTGGCTATTATGAGACTTACGTGTGCTGTGTCTTTTTTATTGGTGTGTTATTTTTGTAAGGTTTCAAGGTCAGAAACCACTTTCTTGCATCTAGTATTTAAAACTTCTTAGGAAATATTGTTCAAAGGTCATGGTATGCATAGGTCTGTAAAACTAGGTGAGGCCAACTGTCTCTCTTTGTTTCATTTTGTTTTTTGTGGGGGGTGGGGTTCTTTTGGATAAAATTTCCAAAGACATATCTCCTCATAAAAGTGCTCAAGCTTAATTCATGAATGCATATGTTACATTCATACTTAGGTACACCCTTGCTTGTAATTAATGTATACATATGCATTCACGTGCATATTTATCAAGTATACTTTAGAAATAAAAGTAATTAATCCATCAAAGGCTAAAGTCTATAAAGTAAAGTGTTATAGATTCATTTCCCTATGAGTTGAAGCTACTGCTCTTAAATTGCTGTGACACCCATCTGGGTTTTAAAAGCTAGCTACTGCACTAAAATGTTTATTATCCTCCTCTCCTTGGGTTTCCCTCAAGAGCTAACTCTCACTATGTCCTGGCCTCTTTCCAGAACTGCATCATCTGACCAGTGGACCAGAGGAGGACACACGCTTGCCTGGCCTAGCCCTTCTGCAGAGAAATTGCACGTTCCATTACTCTCCGGCCCTCACGGAAGGAATTAAACTTCTTAGGCCACGGCAGTAGAAACTTCATGTTGATCCAAGTCTGCCTTTCAAGAAGATAAGTTTAATTGTGTATTAGAAAACTCACAGGAGTCACCTACACCATTTCCCCAGTAAGGCTTGTCAGTAAAATTCCACTTCGAAATCCATCTCCTGTAATGAAGGGTTCTGAACTTGGGCAGGAGTGATGGTGCGAGCTTACTGAAACCTCATGGTGCTTAGACCTGTAACCCCAGGCTCATCTGAGAGGCTCTTGGAAGTCTGGAACTGAAGGTTACAGGAAGAGGATACCTCTCCTGGCCACAAAGATTAGAAGAAAACACCTGAAGCAACTGTGGGGTGTGACCTCTTCCTCCAGACTGATCTTCCTCACAAAACTATCGGATCCATCAATAGACACTGAGTTGCAGACCTAGAATTTCAGGACAGAGCACTGATGAATTCCTGCCTGTGTGAGACTCCTGGACACTCACAGCGTGTTATGCCCTAAAGAAAAGGCTTTTCATTTCTGTGCTGGAACGTCAACACAATGGCTACAATTTGTTTAAATCCATTAACGAAAGGTTTATTTCCCGTTAAAACTGTACAATACAACTTTAAAATACTCACAGCTAACTCTGTCACTAGAGTTGTTGTGATCATTAGGCCACCACATGCAAAAGGGATAAAACTGGTTAAAACAGCCTACACGGTGTATAGAAAACAAAGTCTGGGTTGGCAAGTGTGTCTGCTGGTCCCTTCTGAGAAAAATATTCTGATCCACTTTGTGGTCACAGGTCACTGTCGCAGAGACAGGGGCTTGAGGGCCCTCCCTGAGGTCATTCTGCACCAACATCTAGGGTTCCATTTGCTCATTAGTTTTTAGCCTACTCCCTGACTCATTTTAGGCAGTGGCTTTATTTTCACAGCTCGCATTCTTCTACTTTAGGTAGTGTCACATTTGCATGATGAAGCTACCATGACAAAGACTGGGAACTAACTCAGAGCATAGGGAACAGGTCTGTCCTGTGCAAGACCATGGGTTCAATGTACAGGAAGTTACCGTTCATCCTCAGTTCTACCAGGTACTGTAACTGTGTTGGAAATGGACTACTTGTCTACCTGTAATCTTGCAGTTCAACAGTTGCCTGTTTCTGTGTTTCTGACTTTAAAATAGCTACATGTTTTAACTCGTCAGGCATGAGACTTGATTTTGAAATTGAACTCTACAAACATTTGCATCCTGCCGATCAGCTTGGCCATGTCTTGGTAGAGGCGTGCTGGACAATAAAAATCAAATCAGAGGCACCTTCTAGACTGTATTGTTCTCGGAGGTGAATGCTGACATACCCCTGTTAGGGAATAACGACTAACTTCATTCCAACAGCTTGGCGTGCTCTTACCCAATTTTTTGGAAACAAGAATATTTAAGTCAAGCCCGCTTGTTTCCGTTCACCATCTATCTACCTTCTTTAGGTTTGGGGTTGCCATACCTGTTCGGTCTCTTAAAAACAAAGACTACAGACACTTCCGGTTTTTAGCAGGAGTCCCAATCTCCGGCTCCCTGCCTCCAGCTCACTGCTCCCAAACCCCGTGGGAGAGAGAGCTCACCGCCGAGACAGGTGAGCACTCCTGAGACTGCAGAGCGGAAGAGACCACCAACACTGCCCACCCCTGCCCACATCCCTGGCCCAAGAGGAAACTGTATACGGCCTCTGGGTTCCCTTGGATAAGGGCACAGGAGCAGGAAATCCGCTGCGTCTGAGACACCGCTGGAACCTGAAGGGAACGACCAGATAAACAGTTCTCTGCACCCAAATCCCGTGGGAGGGAGAGCTAAACCTTCAGAGAGGCAGACACGCCTGGAAAACCAGAAGAGACTACACTCTGCCCACATCTCCAGAGGAAAACACCAAAAGCCATCTGAAACCCTGGTGCACGGAAGCTCCCGGAAAGGGTGGCGCAGATCTTTCTGGTTGCTGCCGCCTCGGAGAGCTCATAAGCAACACCCCACGAGCAAACTTGAGCCTTGGGACCACAGGTAAGACAAACCTTCCAGCTCCAAGCGACCTGCCTGGTGAACTCAAGACACAGGCCCACAGGAACAGCTGAAGACCTGTAGAGAGGAAAAACTACACGCCCCAAAGCAGAACACTCTGTCCCCATAACTGGCTGAAAGAAAACAGCAAAACAGGTCTACAGCACTCCTGACACAGAGGCTTATAGGACAGTCTAGCCACTGTCAGAAATAGCAGAACAAAGTAACACTAGAGATAATCTGATGGTGAGAGGCAAGCGCAGGAACCCAAGCAACAGAAACCAAGACTACATGACATCATCGGAACCCAATTCTCCCACCAAAACAAACATGGAATATCCAAACACACCAGAAAAGCAAGATCTAGTTTCAAAATCATATTTGATCATGATGCTGGAGGACTTCAAGAAAGACGTGAAGAACTCCCTTAGAGAAACACAGGAAAACATTAATAAACAAGTAGAAGCCTACAGAGAGGAATCGCAAAAATTCCTGAAAGAATTCCAGGAAAACATAAATATACAAGTAGAAGCCCATAGAGAGGAATCACAAAATCCCTGAAAGAATTCCAGGAAAACACAATCAAACAGTTGAAGGAATTAAAAAATGGAAATAGAAGCAATCAAGAAAGAACACATGGAAACAACCCTGGATATAGAAAACCAAAGGAAGAGACAAGGAGCCGGAGATACAAGCATCACCAACAGAATACAAGAGATGGAAGAGAGAATCTCAGGAGCAGAAGATTCCATAGAAATCAGTGACTCAACTGTCAAAGATAATGTAAAGCGGAAAAAGCTACTGGTCCAAAACATACAGGGAATCCAGGACTCAATGAGAAGATCAAACCTAAGGATAATAGGTATAGAAGAGAGTGAAGACTCCCAGCTCAAAGGACCAGTACATATCTTCAACAAAATCATAGAAGAAAACTTCCCTAACCTAAAAAAAGAGATACCCATAGGCATACAAGAAGCCTACAGAACTCCAAATAGATTGGACGAGAAAAGAAACACCTCCCGACACATAATAGTCAAAACACCAAATGCACAAAATAAAGAAAGAATATTAAAAGCAGTAAGGGAAAAAGGTCAAGTAACATATAAAGGCAGACCTATCAGAATCACACCAGACTTTTCGCCAGAGACTATGAAAGCCAGAAGATCCTGGACAGATGTCATACAGACCCTAAGAGAACACAAATGCCAGCCCAGGTTACTGTATCCTGCAAAACTCTCAATTAACATAGATGGAGAAACCAAGATATTCCATGACAAAACCAAATTTACACAATATCTTTCTACAAATCCAGCACTACAAAGGATAATAAATGGTAAAGCCCAACATAAGGAGGCAAGCTACACCCTAGAAGAGGCAAGAAACTAATCGTCTTGGCAACAAAACAAAGAGAAGAAAAACACACAAACATAACCTCACATCCAAATATGAATATAACAGGAAGCAATAATCACTATTGCTTAATATCTCTCAACATCAATGGTCTCAACTCCCCAATAAAAAGACATAGATTAACAAACTGGATGCGCAATGAGGACCCTGCATTCTGCTGACTACAGGAAACACACCTCAGAGACAAAGACAGACACTACCTCAGAGTGAAAGGCTGGAAATCAACTTTCCAAGCAAATGGTCGGAAGAAGCAAGCTGGAGTAGCCATTCTAATATCAAATGAAATCAATTTTCAACTAAAATCATCAAAAAAGATAAGGAAGGACACTTCATATTCATCAAAGGAAAAATCCACCAAGATGAACTCTCAATCCTAAATATCTATGCCCCAAATACAAGGGCACCTACATACGTAAAACAAACCTTACTAAAGCTCAAAACATACATTGCACCTCACACAATAATAGTAGGAGATTTCAACACCCCACTCTCATCAATGGACAGATCATGGAAACAGAAATTAAACAGAGACGTAGACAGACTAAGAGAAGTCATGAACCAAATGGACTTAAAAGATATTTAAAGAACATTCTATCCTAAAGCAAAAGGATATACATTCTTCTCAGCTCCTCATGGTACTTTCTCCAAAATTGACCATATAATTGGTCAAAAAACGGGCCTCAACAGGTACAGAAAGATAGAAATAATCCCATGCGTGCCATCGGACCACCACAGCCTAAAGCTGGTCTTCAATAACAATAAGGGAAGAACGCCCACATATACGTGGAAGTTGAACAATGCTCTACTCAATGATAACTTGGTCAAGGAAGAAATAAAGAAAGAAATTAAAAACTTTTTAGAATTTAATGAAAATGAAGGTACAACATACCCAAACTTATGGGACACAATGAAAGCTGTGCTAAGAGAAAAACTCATAGCTCTGAGTGCCTGCAGAAAGAAACAGGAGAGAGCATATGTCAGCAGCTTGACAGCACACCTAAAAGCTCTAGAATAAAAAGAAGCAAATACACCCAGGAGTAGTAAAAGACAGGAAATAATCAAACTCAGAGCTGAAATCAGCCAAGTAGAAACAAAAAGGACCATAGAAAGAATCAACAGAACCAAAAGTTGGTTCTTTGAGAAAATCAACAAGATAGATAAACCCTTAGCCAGACTAAAGAGAGGACACAGAGAGTGTGTTCAAATGAACAAAATCAGAAATGAAAAGGGAGACATAACTACAGATTCAGAGGAAATTCAAAAAATCATCAGATCTTACAATAAAAGCCTATATTCAACAAAACTTGAAAATCTGCAGGAAATGGACAATTTCCTAGACAGATATCAGGTACCGAAGTTAAATCAGGAACAGATAAACCAGTTAAACAACCCCATAACTCCTAAGGAAATAGAAGCAGTCATTAAAGGTCTCCCAACCAAAAAGAGCCCAGGTCCAGACAGGTTTAGTGCACAATTCTATCAGACCTTCATAGAAGACCTCATACCAATACTATCCAAACTATTCCACAAAATTGAAACAGATGGAGCACTACTGAATTCCTTCTATGAAGCCACAATTACTCTTATACCTAAACCACACAAAGACCCAACAAAGAAAGAGAACTTCAGACCAATTTCCCTTATGAATATCGACGCAAAAATACTCAATAAAGTTCTGGCAAACTGAATCCAAGAGCACATCAAAACAATCATCCACCATGATCAAGTAGGCTTCATCCCAGGCATGCAGGGATGGTTTAATATACGGAAAACCATCAACGTGATCCATTATATAAACAAACTGAAAGAACAAAACCACACGATCATTTCATTAGATGCTGAGAAAGCATTTGACAAAATTCAACACCCCTTCATGTCCTGGAAAGAATAGGAATTCAAGGCCCATACCTAAACATAGTAAAAGCCATATACAGCAAACCAGTTGCTAACATTAAACTAAATGGAGAGAAACTTGAAGCAATCCCACTAAAATCAGGGGCTAAACAAGGCTGCCCACTCTCTCCCTACTTATTCAATATAGTTCTTGAAGTTCTAGCCAGAGCAATCAGACAACAAAAGGAAATCAAGGGGATACAGATTGGTAAAGAAGAAGTCAAAATATCACTATTTACAGATGATATAATAGTATATTTAAGTGATCCCAAAAGTTCCACCAGAGAACTACTAAACCTGATAAACAACTTCAGCAAAGTGGCTGGGTATAAAATTAACTCAAATAAATCAGTAGCCTTCCTCTACGCAAAAGAGAAACAAGCCGAGAAAGAAATTAGGGAAACGACACCCTTCATAATAGACCCAAACAATATAAAGTACCTCGGTGTGACTTTAACCAAGCAAGTAAAAAGATCTGTACAATAAGAACTTCAAGACTCTGAAGAAAGAAATTGAAGAAGACCTCAGAAGATGGAAAAGATCTCCCATGCTCATGGATTGGCAGGATTAATATAGTAAAATGGTCATTTTACCAAAAGCGATCTACAGATTCAATGCAATCCCCATCAAAACACCAATCCAATTCTTCAAAGAGTTAGACAGAACAATTTTCAAATTCATCTGGAATAACAAAAAACCCAGGATAGGTAAAACTATTCTCAACAGTAAAAGGACTTCAGGGGGAATCACTATCCCTGAACTCAAGCAATATTACAGAGCAATAGTGATAAAAACTGCATGGTATTGGTACAGAGACAGAGAGATAGACCAATAGAATAGAATTGAAGACCCAGTAATGAACCCACACACCTATGGTCACCTGATTTTTGACAAAGGAGCCAAAACCATTAAATGGAAAAAAGATAGCATTTTCAGCAAATGGTGCTGGTTCAACTGGAGGTCAACATGTAGAAGAATGCAAATCGATCCATGCTCATCACCCTGTACAAGTGGATCAAGGACCTCCACATCAAACCAGATACACTCAAACTAACAGAAGAAAAACTAGGGCAGCATCTCGAACACATGGGCACTGGAAAAAATTTCCTGAACAAAACACCAATGGCTTATGCTCTAAGATCAAGAATCGACAAATGGGATCTCATAAAACTGCAAAGTTTCTGTAAGGCAAAGGACACTGTCATTAGGACAAAACGGCAACCAACAGATTGGGAAAAGATCTTTACCAATCCTACAACAGATAGAGGCCTTATATCCAAAATATACAAAGAACTCAAGAAGTTAGACCGCAGGGAGACAAATAACCCTATTAAAAAATGGGGTTCAGAGCTAAACAAAGAATTCACAGCGGAGGAATGCCGAATGGCTGAGAAACACCTAAAGACATGTTCAACATCTTTAGTCATAAGGGAAATGCAAATCAAAACAACCCTGAGATTTCACCTCACACCAGTGAGAAAGGCTAAGATCAAAAACTCAGGTGACAACAAATGCTGGCAAAGATGTGGAGAAAGAGGAACACTCCTCCATTGTTGGTGGAATTGCAGACTGGTAAAACCATTCTGGAAATCAGTCTGGAGATTCCTCAGAAAATTGGACATTGAACTACCTGAGGATCCAGCTATACCTCTCTTTGGCATATACCCACAAGATGCCCCAACATATAAAAAAGACACGTGCTCCATTATGTTCATAGCAGCCTTATTTATAATAGCCAGAAGCTGGAAAGAACCCAGATGCCCTTCAACAGAGGAATGGATACAGAAAATGTGGTACATCTACACAATGGAATATTACTCAGCTATCAAAAACAACGACTTTATGAAATTCGTAGGCAAATGGTTGGAACTGGAAAATATCATCCTGAGTGAGCTAATCCAATCACAGAAAGACATACATGGTATGCACTCACTGATAAGTGGCTATTAGCCCAAATGCTTGAATTACCCTAGATGCCTAGAACAAATGAAACTCAAGACGGATGATCAAAATGTGAAGGCTTCACTCCTTCTTTAAAAGGGGAACAAGAATACCCTTGGCAGGGAAGAGAGAGGCAAAGATTAAAACAGAGACTGAAGGAACACCCATTCAGAGCCTGCCCCACATGTGGCCCATACATATAGAGCCACCCAATTAGACAAGATGGATGAAGCAAAGAAGTGCAGACCGACAGGAGCCGGATGTAGATCGATCCTGAGAGACACAGCCAGAATACAGCAAATACACTGAATACACTGAGGCGAATGCCAGCAGCAAACCACTGAACTGAGAATAGGACCCCCGTTGAAGGAATCAGAGAAAGAACTGGAAGAGCTTGAAGGGGCTTGAGACCCCATATGTACAACAATGCCAAGCAACCAGAGCTTCCAGGGACTAAGCCACTACCCAAAGACTATACATGGACTGACCCTGGACTCTGACCTCATAGGTAGCAATGAATATCCTAGTAAGAGCACCAGTGGAAGGGGAAGCCCTTGGTCCTGCTAAGACTGAACCCCAGTGAACTAGACTGTCGGGGAAGGGCGGCAATAGGGGAGGGTGGGGAGGAGAACACCCATAAGGAAGGGGGGAGGGAAGGATGTTTGCCGAAACCGGAAAGGAATAACACTTTCAAATGTACATAAGAAATACTCAAGTTAATAAAAAAAAAAAAAAAAAATGTGAATGCTTCACTCCTTCTTTAAAAGGGGGAACAAGAATACCCTTGGCGGGGTTGGGGATTTGGCTCAGTGGTAGAGCGCTTGCCTAGGAAGCGCAAGGTCCTGGGTTCGGTCCCCAGCCCGAAAAAAAAAAAAAAAAAAAAAAAAAAAAAAAAAAAAAAAAAAAAACAAGCATACCCTTGGCAGGGAATAGAGAGGCAAAGATTAAAACAGACACAGAAGGAACACCCATTCAGAGCCTGCCCCACATGTGGCCCATACATATACAGCCACCCAATTAGACAAGATGGGTGAAGCAAAGAAGTGCAGGCCAACAGGAGCCGGATGTAGATCTCTCCTGAGAGACACAGCCAGAATATAGCAAATACAGAGGCGAATGCCAGCAGCAAACCACTGAACTGAGAATAGGACCCCCGTTGAAGGAATCAGAGAAAGAACTGGAAGAGCTTGAAGGGGCTCGAGACCCCTTATGAACAACAATGCCAAGCAACTGAGCTTCCAGGGACTAAGCCACTACCTAAAGACTATACATGGACTGACCCTGGACTCCAACCTCATAGGTAGCAATGAATATCCTAGTAAGATCACCAGTGGAAGGGGAAGCCCTTGGTCCTGCTAAGACTGAACCCCAGTGAACGTGATTGTTGGGGGAGGCGGCAATGGGGGAAGGAGGGAGGGGAACACCCATAAAGAAGGGAAGGGGGAGGGGAGGGGGATGTTTGCCCGGAAACATTCGAAATGTAAATAAGAAATACTCAACTTAATAAAAAAATAATAAAATAAATAAAAAATAAAAAAAGAATAGCAAAAAACAAAAAACAAAAACAAACAAACAAACAAACAAAAAAAACAAAGACTACAAATGAAAGCAAATATAACATGGATATATTTTCTGTTTTAGATAATTCCCGGGTTACATAAAACATAAGGAGATTCATAATTTTAAAAGACTCTCAATTTCAAACTGTGCTAAGCCATGTGCCTTCACAAAAACTCACGGGGACCTGAGTATGTAAGGCGTACCTGGAGTTACCCCAGTCGGGACCAATGCCCGAGATGGGTCCTCTGGTCTCCGTCGTGTATTTGTAAACCACAAGCAGACACTGTTTGCAGAGCTCCACCAGGCGCTGGCAGCACTGGAGCTGCAGAGGGGTCACCACCTCCGGGCCCTTATTGAAGATGCTCTCCCAGGAGGATCTGTTGGCATAGAAACAGACCTGACTTCCTGTTCACTGTTAAAAACGGCAACCAGACACCTTGGTGATCTGGCCGCAAACTGGGCAAGAAGGCAGAAATGGCCCCTCATGTGTGTAGTGAGCATGAACATTTTATAATAGATACAAATTGGGAGATTAGTCTTCATTTTTTTAAAAAAAAAACAAATGATGACAGGATTTCTCTTTAAGGCTCTGAGTGCTACCCAACATGAGGAGCGAACAAAATGACTCATTCCTGCTTTTAAACAGTGAAACTATTCCATATCAAAGTATCTGTAAATTTAATTTTAGGTATTCTAGGATATGGGTTTTTTTTAAATTTATATTTAACATGATACTAGAAACAAAGAGATTATATACAGTCTTCGTGACTTAATTTATGGCTACCCTGCTTTAGGAACATCAGTTTGACCCCTTGATTATGAGCACCCCTTGCACAGTTTCTCTCTCTCTCTCTCTCTCTCTCTCTCTCTCTCTCTCTCTCTCTCTCTCTCTCTCTCTCTCTCTCTCTCTCTCCTTGAGGCTTCCTCAGATGATGCACCCTGACAGGTGCTCACCCCACAGAGGAAATGGTATCTTCCCTCTGCCAGGAAACTAGCTCCACAGTGGGAAGGGCTCTAATATTCTGGAAAGTAGCTGCTGGTGTGCTACTGTTAGCAAATCCCAAGTGAGTCCTCAAGGCTTAATCCAGGCAGACCTTAGCAAGGATGAAGGAGGGGGGACTCTTTTCAAACCTTCAGGGGAAAGTGGCTTGAAATTTCATAATGGTTCAAGTCTCTCTTAACCATAACCAATTTGGGTAATCCTCAGGGCAAAGAATAGGTAGGTTTTCACAAAGAAAAAAGCATTTAAAAAATCATTCAAAAGAAACCAAGATCCCAACAGGAAATTCAAAGACTCAATTTTCAGCCTTCAGTGGCTATTTTATGTATTTTAAATTAAAAAAATATTTATACATTGAAAAGTGTTTGAGGGGTATTGTTTTGTTTTGTTTTGTTCTCTACAAAGACAACTGTTTATTTTCTCAGGTAAAGAAATAAAAAACAAAAACAAAAACAAACACGGTCCTAAAGACAGCACGTCGTCAGCAAGTTGTCACTTGCTAGGTCATTTCCTTGCAGGGTCAAAGCTCAAGTGAGATAATTGAAAGAAACAGATTTTCTTCTGGGTTTGGAAATATTCAAGTCTAAATATAATACTTTCTCCTTAGCAAAGGCATAAACATTTCTGATCCATAAACAATTAAATGTTAGCTCAACTAACTCAAAATTTACTGCTAAACATAAGACAAACTATGTGTGTTATCAAAATAAATATTATGGCTACAGGTATAGGTAATGCAGGTATATTACTTAATTAACCAGGAAAACACCAGAGAAGATAATTACCACTTACATTTGTATTTAAGATGCATAATCTAAAAGACCTTAAATGTCTGAGCTGGGAGATATAAAATTGTGTATGCCTGTAAATACACAGAAAACACCCTATGTTTTGACTGCCCACCTAGGCCTCTCTGCCGGGGTCCTGATTTGTCTAGCAAAGTCTGCCTTCCTCATCCCCCTCCATTTTGAACAGGATTATTCATGTTTTGATGCTTTGAGGCTCGGTTTGGATCTGTACCAGGTCTCTCAGATTCTTTTTCTGGGCTGACCTTAGAATTTAGAGGGGAAGAGAAGGTGAAGTGACAAGATGAACGTCATTTCAACTTGATGTAACTTTCTCCGTAACAGGTAACGCTAGTTTTTAAGTCCTTTGATGCTACCAACTGCTCATGGTAGACCAGATGGCTTACCAACTGCCCATGGTAGACAAGATGGTTTACCAACTGCCCATGGTGGGCAAGGTGGCTTACCAACTGCCCATGGTGGGCAAGGTGGCTTGCTGGCACCCGCCTATGTTAGAAGAACAGCTTTGATGGGTCTACCATCCCCTTTCTGAGAAAAACATATGTGTCAATGTCCTGTGTGCACTTCTTTTTTTTTTTTTTTTTTTTTTTTTTTTCGGAGCTGGGGACCGACCCCAGGGCCTTTTGCTTGCTAGGAAAGTGTTCTACCACTTAGTTAAATCCCAACCCCCTGTGTGCACTTCTTGTGTATGCATTCCACATCACTGGTGGAGTACTCTGTTCTGGTCTATTAAGTTATATTCAAGTGTGAGCGTACCGAAACCCTCAGCCGAGAAAAGAGAAAGAGTCCTGCCGTCAGGGACTGCAGAACATCCTCCACGGACAGGAAAGCTGTCGTAGAGACTCAGCCCTCCCACCCCAGCCCACTCCCAGCTAGGGTTTGTCATCAAAGGTATCTATGAAAACGCCTAAGCTACCCCTTGAATCCCAACTTCCCAAACTAACAGCACAAAGTTCTGTGGGGTTCTTTTGTGGTTGGTTTTGGTTTTGGTTTTGGTCTTACAAGGATAAAAAGAGATAAGAAGAGTTAGAAATGCCAGTGCTTTCAAATGAAAAAAAAAAAACCTCTCAAGATCTCGTTGCCTGCTTTCTAAATCTATGTTCTGCAGAAACAGAAGTGCCAACGTCGATGAATTCTAAAAGAAAAATTAAATGATTAAATAGCTCTTTTGGTTTTCCCTAGTCTTCTGAGAAATATTAGAGGGGTGGCTTTAGATGACCCTTCTGCTGACATAATGGCAAGGGATAGAGTCCTGAAAACTTCTCATAACAAAGAGAAATGCAAGACTTAGAAATTACCCTGTTCTTCAATAATCCAATCACCCTGCCTTTTCCTCTCGGAAACTTTCAGTAAAACTGAAGAGGGGAACTGATTTATTCCTTTGTGGCCTGGGTGGACTGAAGAGAAAGAACAGTTTTGCTTTGTGTATTTAAAAATCTGGACAGTCTGTCGAGTGAGTGAGTAACCACCAGAAGAAAGGTTTGAGAGTTGAAGACCTACTGTGAACACAGTCAGATGGGAGAGCCGTAAAGGACTATGGTCACATCGCCTAATGCCTATCTTTATGTACACTGATTTTCACGCTGGGGTAGCTCGAAGCCTGAAACCAAGCCACCCTGTGAAGCCACGTGCCGCTGCTCACTGGACCTCAGTCCAGATCTTCCACAGTTCCCCTGTATCTTCTGAAACTTTACCCGGCCGTGTGTGTGCCTTTAACAGCTGGTCTGACAGCTATGGAGTCAAGGTGGAGGAAATCTAGTCTTCTCATTTCTCAAGGAATGGTTTTAATTCAAGCAAAATAAAATGTGTTGTTTTCCTGCTCAGTTATGTGGAAAATCTTTGACAAATATAATTTCAGTAACTCTAGGACAGCTGACTCCCTTCATTAGCATACTCAAGAATATTTCTTACAGTTTATTTCTGAGCTAAGATCTTGAAAATAAATAATAAACCTTCCATAGAAGATAAACTCCCATAGAAAATGTTTTGGGCTAAAAGGTCTAAACTGGAATGCCTCGGTCAGGGTACAGAGAGAACTGGTGGACTCCCTCTTTCACACTGTTGTTAGCTTCCCCCACTTCCTCTTTCTCTTCATCTCCTTCCTTCTTTACAGTCCCCTCCCTTGCCACTCCCCCCTCCCTGCTTTATGTGGACAACAGCTATTCTTCCAGTAGGTCTCACTGAAATCTTACCCGCCCGAGCCACCTTTCCTGAGTTAGAGTCCTCAGAAATCTAGAATTCTCTCAGTTCAGAAAAGCATGGTAGATAATTTTATTTAATAAAACTCCAAAACCACACTCCTTATGAGACTACCACAGTCAGAATGTGAACCATCAAAACACTCCCAGAGGAAGGAGGGGCTGAAATGACGACTTAGTGTTAAGAGTGCTTCCTTTTCTCCTAACGGGGCCTTGGCTTGCATTCCAGCACCCATGCTGTAAAGCTTACAAGCGCCCATAATTCTAGCTTCAGGGGATCCAATGCATATCACATGGATATGCCCTCAAACACACACACACATATACATAACCTTTAAAATAAAATATCTCCTTTAAAAAATGTACCTTTTAAAAATCTCCTGGAGGACTACGTGGAACCAAGGGGTTGTTGGCCATGAGTGTACAGCAAGAGAAGATGGACCGTTCTACTCGCCATCTGATACAAAAGCCTGGGGCTGAATTTATTGAAACTGGCAAGAACGATTTATAAAATGGTTCATGTCTCAGGTAGGCGAGGTGGCCTATTTGTTCCGTCTTATTCTTGGGTATGTTAGCAGTGACAGGTATGGAACTGTCCTAGAGTTACTTAAATTACATTTGTCTAATATTTTCCACATAAATGACTAAGAAAGCTACACTTTTTTAAATTAAAATCATTTCTTAAGAAATGAGAAGACTAGATTTCCTTTTTTTTTTTTCCCACCCCTGCCTCAAAGACTAGATTTCCTTGACTCCATAGCTGTCAGACCAGCTGTTAAAGGCACACACACAGCCGGACAAAGCTTCAGAAGATACAGTAGAGCCGTGGAAGATCCAAAAAGAGGACCAAAGACAAGCAACAGCACGTAGCTTCACAGAGTCACGGAATCCTACAAAGCTCACTTGTGTAGCTGTCAAATAAAGCCCAAGGCTAAATGTCTAAACCCATGAAGGTGCGAGAAATGGGCAGAGTGAAGCCATATTGAACTCCGGAGTATCTCTCTCCCACATGCTCAGCCGTACCTCACTGGGACTGGATGTGACCAGTGCTTGGTAACTCTGGCAGATGCATCTGGGGACAGTGAACACTGCCCTGCTCTAAGATCTCAACTCAGACTTCCTGAGTCTAAATGAAGGCTCACCCAATCTCTGTAGGAGCCTGGATAAATGACAGGTTCTGTGTGTATTTTACCAAGTGAAGGTAACAGGAATAGTTTACTCTAGATACTGTTATGGAGAATAGGTGAACAACTGACTTCTGTTTTGTAAGCCTTCAGTAAGTTTGACTTACAACTGCTGTCAGTATTTGTAGGGAAAGATGCCACCATGGAGATTTGCAGAGTATTATGCTAGTGGCATGTGAGAAAGAACTTCAACTATGCCAGAATATGTTACCAAAATCGAGTGAGGAAATAGAGCCCCGAGGTCAGTGAAGTCAACTGATGTATATCCTCAGATGCTGACTCAGCAGATGTATATCCTCAGATGCTGACTCAGCAGATGTATATCCTCAGATGCTGACTCAGCAGATATATACCCTCAGATGTTGACTCAGCAGATGTATATCCTCAGATGCTGACTCAGCAGATATATACCCTCAGATGCTGACTCAGCAGATATATATCCTCAGATGCTGACTCAGCAGATGTATATCCTCAGATGCTGACTCAGCAGATGTATATCCTCAGATGCTGGCTCAGCAGATGTATATCCTCAGATGCTGACTCAGCAGATGTATACCCTCAGATGCTGACTCAGCAGATGTATATCCTCAGATGCTGACTCAGCAGATATATACCCTCAGATGCTGACTCAGCAGATATATCCTCTGATGCTGACTCAGCAGATGTATATCCTCTGATGCTGACTCAGCAGATGTATATCCTCAGATGCTGACTCAGCAGATTTAGATCCTCAGATGCTGACTCAGCAGATTTAGATCCTCAGATGCTGACTCAGCAGATGTATATCCTCAGATCCTGACTCTGGCAAACACCCAGCATTAATACAAGTAGCACACTGTCTCACAGCCTTCCATGGTGGGCAGGAGCTGAAATTCCAATGTAGCGCCAAACCAAAGGATCCACAAATAAACCAAACAAACCAAATAAAATGGGTTCAGATAGAGAGGAACATTCTAGAGCACCATCAACTGAGGGGCTATAGAAAACAGATCAAATGATTCATCTAAAGCTGGATAGAAATGCATGATAGCCAAGACTATCCTCAGGTGTCACTGCAATCCAGAGTGCTTTTCCCTACTGGTGAATGATGGATGACTAATGGTGGGAGGGGATCCCCAAAAGGCACGGAGGATTCAGTCCCGTGGCTAGAACGTGCAAATGCTGCTCACGGACCGTGTCAGAGCAGAACAGTGTGTTACGGTTTTAGAACAGGGGGAAGTGTTGGGCTTCTAGGTAGGACTCAAATAATGAAGAATGCACGGACTTTTAAGATATTTGGAAAATGAAGAGTTTCTATGGAGCACACTCCAAACAGGAGATGATAAGAAGAGAAAGGCCTGAGGGACTTAGGGTGGGTGCTTAGATGGCTGTCTGTAGACCGCTATAGACCCTGAAGGCAGGCGAGGACAGTTACAAAAGTGCAAGCAACAAGACAGAGCAAGGATATGAGACGCTGGTGGCAAGACTGCCCAGAAATCCCTTTTATTGTGGTGGGTAAATAAGAATGTGTGTGTGTGTGTGTGTGTGTGTGTGTGTGTGTGTGTGTGTGTGTGTGTGCGCGCGCGCCTGCAGTATATATACGGATATGTGTGTAGTGTTTGTGTATAATGTACATGTATGTTTTGTGTGTAGTGTGTATGTCTGTGTGTGTGGTATGTATGCAAGTTGTGTATGTGTGGTATGTATGCATGTTGTGTGTGTGTGTGGTATGTGCATTCTGTGTGTGTGCATGTGTCCTGCAAGTGTTTCTGCATGTGTGTATGAGGAGCGGAGTTCGATGCTGGGCGTCCTTCCTAATTGTGCTCTATCCTGTTTTTGTAGAGAAGGTCTCGCACTGAACGCAGAGCTCACTACTGACATCCAAATCAACTGACTTGCTCTAAAGTATACTTGAGTATGCTAATTATATGAGGTAAAATCTGTGTCAAAGGACTATTATTAACGATATTTGACCATTCTCATGGTCTACCTTTATGAATAAATAGTAACACAGTAAAAATGCAGCCACAGGAAATAACACAGCTTTGGCTTACCCTGAATCACAGAAAGAGCTCCACAGTCCCTGGCCGTGGCTCCAGAGTAGGCGATTGAATACCCTGTTGAAAATCCGGTACAGACTCAGTTCTTCAGCATCGGGGACCCTCCAGATCCTTGGAAGAACTGTACGGATACTTGATTTTACTATGTCCAAAACCTAGTGGAAAGACAAGTACTTAAGGTGTGCATGTGCATCCGTGAGGCTAAGGGTCAAAGACCTCTCCCCTCAGTGGAAGGTGTGCAGGGGCCATCTCCTGCAGCCCAGGCTGACCAAGGATTTACTATGTCACTGAAGCTGGCGCTAGTTCCAGAGCCTCCTGCGTTTGCCTCCCAAATGAGCACATTATGAGCATGTATGACCATGCTGCCTTAAATGTGAGAGACAAATGCCTGCAGGGAGAGGGGAGGGGGGAAGGGAGGGAGGGAAGGAGGGAGGGAGGGAGGGAGGGAGGAGGATGGAGAGGGAAAAAGGACTGAGCAGAAATACACACCAACACGTGTGAAAGTCTGCTGGTCAGTGCTAACTGCGGAAGCAAGCAGATAGGGCTGAAACAGGCGGAGACTGTAAAATAAATGCTTTACGAAGAATAGCACAGGACGTTGAACTTCACCCAAACTGCAAATCCCAATTCTAGAAAGATTTATATATCAAGTGATATAAAAAAGTGTCCATGGGCCCAAGCCTTACAGGCCCTGAGTAAGATTTCCTAAGTTGCATAACACTGTGGTCATACTTATATAAAGAACCCACAGTTATTAGCAATGCCATAAAGAGAAAGCCCGACGCTGTGGCACGTTGTGATCTCAGCAGTAAAGAGACAGGGACAGGGACAGGCAGATCCCCTGAGCTCTCAGGCCAGGCAGCCTAGTTCAGTGAGAGGCTCTGTCTCAAAGCATACAGGGTGGGTGGGTTGGATGGCCCAGTAGATAAAGGTGCTTGTCAGCTATGAATGCTATGTCTGCTGACCTATGTTCGTGTCCTGGAATCCCCCTGAGAGTGGAAGCTGTTCCACAGGCCTCTCTCAGGCTTCCACGTGTGCCCAGCAGTGAAGCAGCCCCCAAACACGCACATAATAAGAGTAAGCGAAAACAGCTGACTAAAAGGTAAGCTGGAGAGAAACCAGGAGGACTGCTGATGTTGGCTTCTGGTTCCCAGGAATATGCATAGACATACATAAACACAGTATATCTCACACATATACATAAAGACAGTATATCTCACACATATACATGAACATGGTATAGCTCACACACATATAAACACAGAATATATCTCACACATAAATAAAAACAGTATATCTCACACAAATACATAAAGATAGAATATCTCACACAAAGACTTAAAGACAATATCTCACACATACATAAACAGTATATAACATATACACACATAAATACAGTATATCTAACATACACATGCATGAACATAAACACAGTATATCTCACCCATATAAACACAGTATATCTCACACATATACATGAACACGGTATAGCTCACACACATAAAAACACAGTATATCTCTCACACATACATAAAAACAGTATATCTCACACAAAGACTTAAAGACAGAATATCTCACACATACATAAACAGTATATAACATATACACACATAAATACAGTATATCTCACACACATACAGTATATCTAACACACACATGCATGAACATAAACACAATATAACATACACACACATATATAAACACAGTATTTCACACAAAGATACTATAAAAGAAAAAGGAAATAAGCAAAGTACGGAGAAGATATACTCAAACATACATATCCAACAAGATATTAATATCATGAACATATTTAATCACTTCTTACTATAGGTGCTCCCCAAATATTAAGTGATATTAGCTGCTGGTGACCAAGTTCAACTTCAAGCCATCACCCATCTTTGCAGAATACAACTACACGTCCTCACAGTGAAGTGTGAGGGCCACATGGTGGCTTCCCTTCCCTTCCTCCTGCTTCCATTACTGTGAAATGGGGGCAGGAATGCACACGCTGCTGTATGTTGACGTGTGCCAGCAAGCTCAGGGAACAGGAGAGAGACAGTGCACCCCACGAGAAAGCAGCTCATGACAGACACTCTCCAGGATAATGACTCCTTAATTACAAAGAGGATTAAAAAAACACTTTCATGTGAATTATTCACAATAGCGCTGATACAATATTCATACTAGGAATCGATTTAATTTATGCTGTTTTAAATTTCATTTAAGCTATTCATTTAATGCTTGGCAATATTTAATGCAGAAAGCAGGACTTTTGAGTGCTGTGATGTAAGAGTGAACAATGGCGGAAACACAATAAAAGTTTTTCTCAAGGTTCCTTTCCGCTTTCTGCCAATGTATTGGTAAGTGATACAATAGGGCAACAATCATAATTCAAAAATGAAAGAATAAAAAGGTAGTCAACTACAGGTTACCATGAGCTAATCTTGAGACTAAATATGAGTTACATAAAATAACCAAAAAAAGAAAAATGCTATCAGTACTCAGGATTTAAACACTACCCTATGCAACGACCTCATACTGTGCCCATGCCAAGCACTGTGCAAAGCACACTATTTAAGACGCTCCCCAGGACACGGCTCTACATGTAATATTCTTAGTCTAGGGAGAATTTTAAAAGCATGATAGTCTAGCATCCTAACCCACATGTGCCTGTAAACCAGGGCCTATGGGCTTGAGAAAGCTTCCATTCCACAACTCAGATTTCCCCCTGCTCAGGAGAGCTTTTCTAGCCTGGGGAACTTAGGTACCTCTTGGTGAAGGTAGGTGCTTGCTCTGTTCTACAGAGCATCACAGGAACTCCAATGCTCTCTGATTCTCCTCGCTTTCAGTTTGCAATAAGCTTCCTCTGAAGGCAAACTCTGGTCTTAGGAGAGGAAATGGGTTAGAAAGATCTGTTTCCGTAGTTTAAAGGAAAAGAATCCAGACACGTCCTCTTCAGACAAGCTCTTTGCTAACAAAAGCAGTCTCTGCCTAGTCCTCTAGAGAATTCTGTATTCTTCAGACATCATCACTTGGGGGGACAGCCCACTTAACACTAACCCACCACACAATCCCTCACTGACCAGACCTTCCTCTATTGTCTGTCATCCTCTATTGTCCGTCATCTGATTTTAACGTCCCATCAATTAATAACAGAGAATTGGTGCCACATCTAGTCACACATCTATCCTGTCCCCAAAGGCTTAGGACAAGGGCTACCACTTACGGATTGTTCAAGGAAAACCTATGCAGATGAGGTGAGCATCGGGGCTTAGACTTGTTCTAGGCATGTCTGCATATATTACGTCCTTAAATCCCAAAACCAAGGCCTGAGACAAGTACCATTAGTCTATGCCCCCTTTCAAAATCCCCTGGGTGGAGTCCATGACCATGCACAGTAATATTTCTTTAGAAAAAGATGAAAATGAGGGCTCAGCGGTTAAGAGCACTGTTTGCTCTTCCAGGGGTCCTGAGTTCAATTCCCAACAACCACTTGGTGGCTCACAACCATCTGTAATGGGATCCTATGCCCTCTTCTGGTCTATGTGAAGACAGCTACAGTGTACTCATATAAATAAAATAAATAGATCGAGAGAGAGAGAGAGAGAGAGAGAGAGAGAGAGAGAGAGAGAGAGGATGAAAATAGACAAAGCAAGATAGAGAAATGATACGTTATTTCCTGTCAGATAACACATGAGTTCAGGCGAATGAGGCCTTGCCATCCAGGTATTCAGTGAAGTGTAAAGTTGCTAAAAACGTTTGAGATCTTAAAATGGACAAATCAGGCCAGAACAGAAAACAACTTGTTTGAGTTACAGACAGCTCAGCCTCTCTGAACACTACCACACAGTTTTGTCTTCTCACATAGACCAACAGCAAAAGCCAGGGAGAAACTCCAACCGTCTCTTCTTAGGTTCAGATCTGTTCTAAGAAGTAATATTTGAGAAGATAAGAATAGTCGCTGTGCTAGGTGCTAGGTGCCTCCTCCTTGGTGCCCATTGGGTTTGGACTGGCTGTTTGAAGGATACATGGTTGCACCTTTAGCCACCATGTGGTTGCTGGGAATTGAACTCATGACCTCTGGGGGAGCAGTCAGTGCTCTTAACCGCTGAGCCACCTCTCCAGCCCCCATACCACCGTGGCCTTAAACTTGTTATAGAGCGGAGTATAACAGAGAATTTGACCCTCCCGTTCCCACCGCCCACGTGCTAGGATTACAGGCCTGTGAGTCCAGCCAGGGATCAAACCCGGAGTTTTGTGCGTTGCTAGGTAAGCCTGTACCCACTATGTCACACTCCCCCGCCCAGATGCTTGAACAGTTTGTGAAGTATAATGATAAATGGAGAGCAAGGTGTCCTTGTGGCGCTTGACCGTGAGCCCAGGAGAAGCTAATGCACGGAATTAAGTATCATTTCTTTATGACTTTGCAAAGCATGCCAATCTAACACTAAGCCCTCTGTGGGGAAAGCAAATGGAAAATTCAGTGAATGGCCACGTTAGTAAAGCAAAAAGACCTGTCTTTTTTTATGAAACATAGCCCATCGGAAGGCGTGAAGCACGTGGATAAATACATATTTTTGCCACTACAGATGCTGAGTGACAAACTACTCCATATGGCTGAGCAGTTGGTCCTAAATTAAAATAATGGCAAGGGGTGAAGTCGGTTTCGGAGCAGCATTGACATCGCCGTGCGAGGCTCTAACGATGTGTGCAGCCGCTGCGGCTACAGGGTGAGGGCGGATTTGCTGACACAGAATGAACCACTCAGAGTAGTGGAGTAGCGTCCTCTATCAGGCCGACCAACACAGAGATGGGAGACAGCAGCTCTGGAGTGCGGGCAGCAGCAGCTAGGGTAGGTGTGAAAAGGGATTTGCTGCCAAGCAGCTCTGATCAGCAGGGATCCATTAAAAACCCTAACACAACTGTAAATGGAATATGACAAGGTAACTGGGTTCTCTCATGCCTACGTATGGCAACAGAGAATGTGCTTTTCAGCAAATTGGGCGATCTTCACAGCCCATCAACACGGCAGCACACCCATACCTCATGTGCATATCCCTTGCGGAGTGTCTGAAGCACAGCTCTTGGCGGGAAGCTGAACAACTACAGGGTTACCGCAATCTGATGTTGAATAAGAGAACTATTCCCAACTCCGCCCTCTGAGGACTCGCTCCAGAATCTAAGTCTTGAGCTCCAGATATTTAATATTTGATACCCATTAAGGAAACTGTGAAGAGAGGCAAATAATCTTATTTCCACGAATACACAAACATGTACATGCACACGTGCACACACACACACACACACACACACACACACACACAAGTACACACACTCACATACACGCCAAAGCATGTGGGAGTCTCTGTGCCTGGCAAGCTAAGCTCTGAGTGTCACAGAACTCTAATGCACCATGAGCAATGTCACTGCCCTGCAACCAAGAAAAGTGAGGTGAACACGTATTTCAACAGTGACCTCAGAGTAGATGTATGAATCCTTGAGAGGTGCCAATCCCTCCACAAATGTCTGAAGAGTTCGTGGTTAAGTGATAAAAACATGAAACTGATTTTCAAAATCTCCAACAGCACCCAGCTGAGTTCATGGACAAAACTGGCAACCAATACATTCTTGGCAAATTAAGTAATAAACAACCTGGGTGTCAGCCATGGATCCGTGCAACTCAGATCCACCTGTTTTAAAGAGTTTGGTCATCTGATGCTCTCCCAGTCTTGTAATAGTCAGCTACTGCCTATGTTTACCTAGGCTTCACTCACCCAAGAAGTGAGCGTGGCTGGGGGTGCTCCTACCCCATGCCAACCCTCTGACACCAAGTTTTAGTCCATCAGTCTGGCCAACACCTTCTTAAGAAGGTCTGAGGTCGTTTCTGTCCATCTGCTCCCTTCAGCTCCCAAGTCGGACCTGTGCTGTAGCTGAAATGCTCTCCCTGCCTCCTTCAGATCTCTCCCCTTGGGTGTTCCCCATAGAAACTTCCTTCACTTCTAATTATCTTCACTTAGCAACTGCATCCCACGGGGGCAAAGCTCTCCAGTGATGACTGTTGTCACAGCTGAAAGAATGATGCATCCGATTTATCCACATCAAAAACGTTAGTTAAATCTTTGGTTCTCTAAGATCTAACTGCATTCCATGGCTGATGGACATCATTTCTTCTTGTCTTTGATATATTTTCTAGCTTTCTAAGGAAATGACAGCAAGTTAGACACAGGTCAACAGGGTAAGTCAAGAGGTCATTTCTATACATTCTACACAGAATTCTGCACACAAGGTTCCAGTGCACACAAGGCTTCACTTTCTCACAAGAACTGTCCACTGCCTGTAGCTACAACTCTCAGAGAAGGTCTGTTTATTCTCTCAGCTACAGTAAGGGTAGGAGTATACCAAACCCAAAGCTGCATTTCCCTAAGGCCAGGGACTCTTTCTACCCTGTGACACTGACTCTCTCATTCCCGCTCGTGTGTGTGTGTGTGTGTGTGTGTGTGTGTGTGTATGTGTCTACATGTATATGTGTATGTTTGTATGTGTGAGTGTATGTATATGTATGTGTGTTTATGTATATGTGTATGTTTGTATGTGTGTGTTTGTGTGTGTATATGTATATGTGTGTATGTATATGTGTATGTTTGTATGTGTGTATGTGTATATGTATATGTGTATGTATATGTGTATGTTTGTATGTGTGTGTATGTGTATATGTATATGTGTGTATATATATATGAATGTATATATGTATAGATATAGAGATAGCTTTCTTTTCAACACACTACATCTTGTTCTGATATTCGTTCACTCGTCACAAGTTAATCAGTCATTTGATACTCATTTCCCCAGAAATAAATTTGAAATAGAGACAAGAGGGAGAAAAAAATATTTATGTGTTTGAATTTATAATATAGATAAATCAGCTAGGCACACTGTAATGTACCCCAGTGATCTTTGAGAATGATAATTCCACACTCTTATCCCTGTCTGAGGTAAGTTTTAAGAATTTCAGGTAAGTAATTTGCATACTCTGGAGTAAGCAGGGAAAAAAGTTTTAAATTTTAATTAAAACAATAAATCTTTGTTTGCGACAAAATGTGGTACCTCCTTTGTCGACTGGCGTGATGACGTGCATTATGGGATAGGATGGCCTGTGCTTCTTTGCATGGGAATTGGTAGAAGAGTTATCAATTTGGCATAGATAGTTTTTACAAAGATGGAAAGTTCTACACATTTAGAACGTGGAGTCCAATGCAGCCTCCTGGGAGAGCGTGCTGGACACGGTCCCGTAGTGGAGAACGTCATCAGAGAATGGCAGCTGCCGAGAGCCCTTGCATGTTGCTATGCCAGGTGCCCCTCACTACACTGAGAAATCAGAGTCTGTCAAGCAAAAGCCTCTTGAAGGACAGAATAGGTGAGGAAAGAGGGAGACTTAACCATGACCACAGCAAGAAAAAAAAATGCTACAAATGAGTTGCATTGTGGGATTCCAGGGCTTCTCTTCCGCTCACTGCCTCTGTCTAGCAGTTCTCAACCACGTCTGGGGGCCTCTTGGCAAGATCGATTTTTCTCCAATTCAGATCAGCCCTTTTCATCCTTTGAATGCCGAAATCCAATACTTGAATTCTTTGGCGCCAAATAGAACTATTAAACTAGCCATGTAGGGGATGATCGTAACGGTTGAGCCAACATTAACTATGAAACATTATTAGCAGGCTTTGGTCAGGAATGGGTATCTTCTTATATCTTAAAGCACACAGGAAACATAACACCTTTGGATGGGATTTGACCAATGAACGAGGCAAAACGGGAGCCCAAAAAACTGGAGTGAAAGATATATAAACTGAGAGTGAAGATCCTGGACCTCACATTGGCACAACCTCCTTGCTCCCTCAGGATAGCCTCTGAGCAGGCCTCAACCGAGGAGCACACAGTGTCCTTACAGTAAATGTGCATGGTGGACCTGGCATGGTGGACTATGCACGAGCTTGTAAATCCACAAGTGCTTATATTTATTCTCAAATGTCTAGTCTAGCATGGAACAATGCTTTAACATATGGAACAATCCTTTCTGTCCGTAGACTCCACTTTTCAAGTTACACCAGAAGCTCAGCTCGTGTTTACCCGGCATTCTGGAATCACGCTGATATAACAAACACAGTGGCAGACATGGAAGGCAGAAGAGTGCGGCCAGCTCTGCATGACCACTGAGCCGCGTGCCTGCAAAAGGCACCTCCTGCAGGAGGACCTAACTGAGGACTGCCTGAGAGACCGAGGATTGCTGCATTCGGATGAGCTTGCACCTCACCTCTAACCCCCAGGGGCAGGTAGGGTTAGACAGTGGGCAGTGCAAGGCACGGGCAACGGCAGGTGACTACAAGGGAGATTCATTTGTGGACAGATTAGAGGAGCCCATCTCTACCTGAGGCGTTAGAGCTGGACGGAGGCACCACTACTCAAGGCTTCCAAGTGCCAGTCCACAGCCGGTTAGCCTAGTGCAGAGGCCAAAACCTCCACAGGTCTTTGCTTCCCTGACCTCTAATGGACTTGGAGCAGTCAGCCCTGGACTCTGCTCGTAGAGCAGTGTCACTCACCAGGACTGTCCAGCACTGACATAGGTTCCCCTTCCTTCCCACAGACTGTGGGTACAAAGAGGACCCCAGGCAGGTGGCTGATAGCATGTTAGCCCTAAAGGGGTTTTCAAAATTCATAAACCTCTCACAGTAGGCAGAAGGCAGGTACAAATGCCCTGAAATGTCGAAAGGGAGAAGATAATTTGTGGGTGTGAGGGAGTCGTAAAGGGGGCATGAAGGTGACAGAAGGCATGTTCTGAAGGATGGCGTATTGTGTGGGAGGAAGGTGCTGCAGTCAGGGCAGTCTTTATCCACCTCTCTGTTTTAACTCCGAATTCTCTGGATTCTTCCCTTTCTTGCATTTGCTTTTCTTGTGTTTGGTGGGTGTGGCTGTGGGTGTGGGTGTGGGTTTGTTTTTTGTTGTTTGTTTGTTTGTTTGTTTCTTTGTTTGATTGGTTGGTTGGTTTGGTTTGGTTTGGGTTGGGTTTGGGTTTGGGGTTTTATTTGTTGTTGTTTGTTTGTTTGTTTGTTTGTGGTGCCAGAGACTGAACCAGGACTTCATGCAAATGCCAGGCAAGCACCTGAGCCATGTCCCTCAACCTGTTTTGTATTTGCTATTTTGAGGTAGGTTCTTTTCTAATTCACCCAGGTTAACCTTTAACTCGTTCTAAAGCTTAGGTTGGACTTGAACTTGTGACTCTCTTGCCCATGCAACCTAGATTAAAAGCCTGGGCTCAGAGCCCAGTTCTACCTCCTTTCCTTGTTTCTTTGGGCCATGGAGCCAACCCCCGTCTCTGTTATTTAACCAACTTGTTTCCAACAGACAGGTCCATCTCTCTCAGCCATCCCTCTCCTCGTAGAAAGATCATGGTAACTTGAAAAAAATATAGAAATACACAAAGTAAAAAGGGGAAAGGACAATAAATAGCATTACTTCCCTTCTCTCAGCTCTGTATAGTGATCCTCTGGAAATAATCATAATTTGGTACATAGTCAATCAAATGAAGGTACTCTGAAGTGGGATCTCACTGTGTGACCTGGAGCTTGCTATGTAGACATGGCTGCCTTAACTCGTCAGTGTTGGGAGTATAAGTCACTACACAGCTGCTTTAAGAAAGATAAAAGAAAGTAATGACAGAGAGATAGGAAGACAGACAAGCAGGCAGGCAGACAGACAGACAAAAAGGCAGACAGACAAAAAACCAGACAGATGGGTTAATTTTAAGTAATACACTCATTAGTAGATTAAAATGTAACAATGTAGATTACTGTGGAACTTACTACTTTAATATAGAGTATCTTTTTAGCTTGATTTCAAATAAAAAACATCACGACGTTCTCATGGTTCTTCTAATTTCATAAGTGGGAAGATAGCAAAGACAGTTTTCATGGAGGACCATTTAGAAGACGGCATCTTGTCTCTTTAGACCTACTCTGTTAAATGCAGAAGCCAATCGACAGGACTGTCCTCTCGCTCTAGATGAATCGAAACTAAGTTCCAAATTCAATTCCATGGTCACAGTAGTTCAAGTGTTCAAGCGCGTGACGTGACTAGTGAGTGACACGGGGCATCACAGACACAGACCCTTCCCACCCTTGTAGAAAGCTCCAAGGGGCTGAGCTCCTAAGACTCAGCCCGGAATGTTTATCTCACTTGGCTATTGATCCTGGAGTTCACCATCCAGAGCGTGTGGGTGAAACTGAGACAGGAGAAGATGGCCCCCAGATCTGAAGGGCTCCTCGGTTCTGACAGGCACGGTTGTGCTGGACACAGAGTGTCTCCAGGGATTTCAAAGAGAGAACCAGGGAGCAGAGGGCGCCTGCCTCCCAGAGTCTTGTTTCTTGCTGTGTGCTTTGCCCAGGACAAGGATGTGTGTGTTATTCAACTACCGTGTTTGTTTCACAGGTCTTAAGTCATAGGCATGAATTCTATATTCTGCTCCAATAAGATTCTAGAATAGTCCTCGATCAAATGCCGTTAAATTGCAAGGATGCGCCAGGTCTTTTTAACCAAAAGACCCACTGTGGGGCACTCAAGCTGCTTCTAGGACTTGGTTTTTAACAGAGCTGTTATAAATGTTGTCCTATGGAAGTCTTTCCTACATTTCCGGATGAAAGCCTACAGGGCACACACAGTGCAAGGGATGGTTCTTATGACTCACAGGGCTACGGGCATCCATGATTTGATAAGCATCATGAATGACCTTTCTGTAGAGTTAGTTACACCACTGTATTCTATCTGATAGTGGAGCAATGGCCCTCTTAGCCATGCTAGGCCCACTGGTGAGAATTATCCCTCTTACTAATTCTTGCCTGGAGGATAGTTTTCACTTGCTGTTGCCTCCTTGCCAGTGAGGTGGAGGATCTATTTGCATGCTAATTGGCTATTTGAAGATCTAGTAGATCATCCTTTTATGCACTTTGCCACACTACTTGTCGATGTTTGTGATCCTGTCTGTCTTTTGTTGACTGACTGCTAAGAATGATTGGGTTACCTCTGCTACTTTTCACATCATGGACACTAAGTATCAGTCTTCCTCAACAGTACCCCACGTGATCAACCCCCTCGCCCCCCCAAACCCCCTACTATTCAACCCCCCACTCCAACCGCTCAACTCAGTTCCTTACCTGCTCAACACCCCCAAACCCATTCTGCCTTTAACTTGCTTTATGGTGTCTTTTGCCATTCCTAAGTTTTGGAGGGGTTGGGTTATTTTGGGTATTTTGTTTGTTTGTTTTTCTGAGGTGTGGTTTCACAGTGTAGCCCAGACTAAGCTGGAACTCCCAACAGTCTTCCTGCCTTGGCTTCCGGAATGCAGGATTGTGGGGAAGAGCCACTACCCACACGGACTAAGTCTCCATGAAACAACCTTCCGAGCTTTCCCTTTAAGCTCTCTTGGTCGGGTCTGTTTTAAGACAGTTTACCTCCAGTCTACAATTAGGATCCTCTTTCTGTCCGCATTTCCTTTGTCTTAACAGTTTGCTATGTTGTCTATACCAAGCTGTGACCCACATGGAGTTTATTTTGTGTAAAGAAACAAGCTCCCTTTATTCTCTTCTAAGATAACCAATTGTTTCAACATCATTGCGGAAGTTACTTGGCTGTGATAAAATATCATGACCTAAAGAGACTCACGGGAAGATAAGGTTCTCTGACTTAGGCTCCACAATGGTGGACTGACTCGGTGGCTGAGAAGCCACACACCCATGGCTCACCCATGGTCAGTGTCTACCTCTGTGGCCATCTCTGACACATACTCCTCAGTGGGGATGCCGCCTTTGTCCATGGCAGGACAACACATGAGCTGATGGATCAGTTTATTCCGGTAAACTAGGTAACCTCATTGATTTCAAATTTCATCTAATCTATCAACTCATAGAACGGCCAGATGTTAATTCGTCTTAACTTTCCTAGAGCTACTGAAACGGTACTAGCTCCTGAGAAACAGCCCAGCGCATGAGACAAGCCTCCCAAGGTGAGGCCGACCCTGCCTCCTATGCTCCTGGCAGCTGTCATGTGCACTTTGCTGTCCCCTCACATCTCACTTCTTCTGTCGCACTCTGGGGCCCTTCCTCTCGCCTCTGTTTATAATAACTGCTCTTGTTGGACCAGACCTCGGTTTCCTGGAGGACTTCCTACTGCCCCTCTTTGCCAGTCCTTGTTCCAGACTAGTGCCACCCACACACAAATGAGTCTTCATTTTTAAGGCAGAAAGAAAACATAAAGCCTTACTAGCCCACACCTCTCTTCTCATTACCACCACTTCTGTTTGTCTCCCACCCAGCTCTCTGAAAAGTGTTTGCCCCTTTTCCTCTTTGAGAGGCTCTAACTGAATTCCCTCCAGTTACATTTTGTTACCTCTGACTTCTCGGAATTTGACTGTTGTAACCACTAACCTCCACGTTTGCCCAAAACAACCAACAGGTCGATGCTCAACTCCTAGCAGCAACTTCCTATGCGTATGTTGCTAAGGTAACTTCACATGCCTTCAGGGACACCCAACCCTGCTGTTTTCACTGGACACCACCGGTCTCTTCTAGGTCCTCTTCAAAGAATCCTCCCACCTCTCCATTCCTCCCTTCGGGAGAGCCTCTGAGCTCACAGAGTCCCAGAAACTCTAGTCTTACAAACTTTCTACATAGTCCCGTCCAACCCTATTCCTGGAAACACCTTACAGACTCGACACCCAACTCAGCCCTGCTCTCAAACCCATATGTACATCAAAGACGCTAATCAATACATCTACATAACATATACAACTCAAAGCACAACAGAACAGGGGGCTGGAGAGATGGCTCAGTGGGTCAGAGCTCCTGGTCTTGCAGAGGACCCCCCTTCACACCCTAGTACCCATGTGGAGATTCACACATGTCTGTAACTTCAGTTTCAGGAGATAAGAAACCTCTTTTGACCTCTCTGGGGTCCTGGATGCACATGGTGCAAAATTATACATGCATATATATATATATATATATATATGCAAATAAAATAAGCAGTTTTATGTGTGTGGGTGTTTTACTTGTCTGTGTGTCTGTGCACTGAGCACATGCAGTGCCCTTAGAGGCAGAAGACAGCATGTATCTCCTGAAACTGGAGGTTATAAGCCTCCATGTGGGTGCTCAGAATAGAACCTGGGGGGTGTGGAAGAGCGACCAATGCTATTAACTGTTGGACCATCTCTCCGGCCCCTAAAATAAATCTTTATAAACCCACACAACAAAAGAACCACGAGAAACCTACAGAATTGAGGCATTCCATCCGCGCCCAAGCTGCCCACTCCCTGTCTCTTGCCTCAAGTACCCTATAAACCATCTCACCACTTTCTACTCCGTGCCACGTTCTCTCTCCTCAATTCTATGCTCTTCAAGTAGTTCTCCGTCCTTTAAAGTTACTAGTCAGACTATAACACTCTTCTCAAACTTTTCCAGTGGCCTCTCACCCACTAAAGTAAACCCTTTCTTCTCATACCCCATAAAGTCACCATCTGAGCTCTGACCCACCATCCAAATCCATCTCTTACAACTACTGCATCACTTACTTTTCCAACAACAACAATGAAAAAATACCACGTGGATAGATTAATAAGTAAAACTGTGATCCATCATCCATACCTACGCACATCAGACTGGTTTTCACCCCCTGACCTTTGTTTCTGCTCCATGCTCGGCTAACACACTGATTCACAGATATCGGCTGGCACACTGATTCACAGATATCGGCTGGCACACTGATTCACAGATATCGGCTGGCACACTGATTCACAGATATCTGCTGACACACTGATTCACAGATATCGGCTGACACACTGATTCACAGATATCGGCTGACACACCGATTCACAGATATCTGCTGACACACAGATTCACAGATATTGGCTGACACACTGATTCACAGAGATACTTTGTCTTAGATCCACGTTTTACCCTCACAATCATAAACCTTGTCTAACACATGATAGGTCCACAGTGTTTGTTGAAGACACAAGCAAATAAGTGTTCACATATACACATATGCACTTGAATAAACGTTTTAGCGTAATGGATACGTAAAGGGCAAAGGGATTTTCGAGTGCTACTCACTTTCCGTTGCTTTACGGAGTCCAGTTTTATGAGCCAATATGAAGCCACTTTTGTTTTATAATGCTTCCAGTTATCCATGATCTGTTGGGAGAGAGAAGTCAACAAATTTAATCTAGAATGCCCACAGAAAAAAGTACTGAGCGAATGTGTTAGCCCTGAGTATATTCATTTGTGCAGCGAAGGCTCTATGAGATTGCTTAGAATAAAAAATCCTACCATTCACAAGAAGATACCTGCAAAAACTGAGACAAGCCAGGGGTTCTAGACCTGAGCACTCTCTCTTCAGTAAGAGTAATATCACTCGGTGAATAAAAGTTAGAAATCCTTAAATACACACAGTTTAGGTAGGACTCCAGCCCACAGGTCTTCGACATTTATTCACATAGTAACACAATATTGAATAAAACATTCAAAGTCAGCCTATATTTGGTTAGAGCTCTCCTGGCCCTTTCTTTTGTGTTACCTGTGTATCTACAAAATTTCTCTCTATATGTTCTAGTAATGTGTACTGTGGCAAACGTTCAAGTCTGGAACACAGCAGAGGTGCAGCAAAGACCCTAATGCCTGCCGTCCATTATCAATCATGTCTCACCAATTGTATGAGCCTAACAGTCTTCTCCCCAGAAGAGTCACATTAGCCGCATGCATTAGTTCCACTCTCTGGCTTTCTAATTAAAAACAGCAGAACTTAATGGGACCGCAGCGGCAGCTCAGTGGTTAAGCACTCGCTCCTCTTGTGGGGGACCTGGGTTCAATTCCCTGCACTCACTTGGCAACACAGAGCTGTGAGTCCCATTGTAGTGGGCGTGATGCCTTCCTTGACCTCTCAACGGAGGGCACACCCGTGGTGCGCATCCATACTTGGAGGCAAAGTATTCGTAGAAAAAAAATAAATTCAAAAAGGAAATATCAGATTGTAAAAGACAGACAAAAATGATACATTGGCTGCAAACTTGCTGACTTTTATTAGAAAAAACATTATCAAAATAAGTTAAAACTTCCAGGCTGGTGATAGGTGGCAAAGTGTTGACTGGCAAGTATAACCTTCGTTCAATCCCTGGGACCCACACGCAAACACAAGAAATAAAAAAAAGTAACTTAAAAATTTTAAAGCATATCTATCACAATAGCTTATACTCAGTCTAAATTTTCTTTTGCTGTCACAAGCAACATATGACTTTCACTTTTGAAAAAACGTATCAACTCGAATTCAAAAGACTTGGATACTTAACGATAATTATCCAATAACGAGAATACGTATGATATCGTTAAGGATTTTTGCCGCAAGAAATCTTTTTCTTGTTTTGTTATTTCTGTGCACTTGCTTTATAAAGCCAGGTGACAGTATAAGGACCCGGTGAGAGCTTTTTCTACACATGACCACTAGATGGTGCCTTGTCTTCTGGTGGGGAAAAAAAAATCACAACCCATCTACCCCACCCTCAGGCGTTCTGTGACCGATAAATGATCTGAGTATGGGCATTTTTAAAGCGTGATGGATGGAGAAGAGAAACCTTGAGTGAAGAAACGTTCTTCCATCCCATCATTTCAGGGACCTTGTGTTTCTTTCTAAGCTAGATGCGAGTCCTGACTGAGGAGCGTCTGAACTTCTGTCGTTTCCAAACGCTCCACTAGGTGGCGGACGCGAGGCATTTCAAAACTTGATTTTTCCAGGCATCACCTGTAAGTCTTCCTGCCATTTTCTAACAGGGCCCTATCTTCATCCTGTCTCTTTTCATCCTAAGCTCTTCAACTGAGTTTTCCTGATATTTCTTTGATCGTGAAGAACCGTTATTATTTGATGCTAATCTCACTTGAAAGCCATATTATATGATAAAATGTTCCTAATAACTAAAATGAATTCTTTATAAGGTTTCTGGGGGCTAAAAGTAATATCAATCACACTTTCTATTCTATTAAGTACAATGCGACCAGAGAGTACAGGTTTTCTTTGTGTGTGTGGATGCATAGGAGGCCTGGGTGCGTGCACGTATGTGTACAGTGCACGGGTATGTTGGTGTTCATGTGTGTGCACATGCATGTGAATGCATGCCTGGGGAGGTGAGAGGTCAGGCTTGGAGGTCTTTTCACTGGGACCTGCGGTTCATGGAACCCCGGGTCTTCCTTTCTCTGCCTCTTCCAGGGCTGAGGTCACAGCCGCAGGTCACCAGGTCAGGTCTGCATGTAAGGTCTGAGGATCCACACTCCGGGCCTCCTCTGGCCCAGGAAGTGCTTTGCCAACAGATCCCTCCCCCAGTCCCAGGCAGATCAATTTACTACTCTAAGAAGACTAGACTGGATTTTATGCAGATACTCACATCTTCTATCAGGAGCTCTGACTCTGCGTCCGACTTCCCCGGAAAGCGGATCCTCATGTCCTTGAGGACAAACAAGGTCTGACTGGTGAGGTCGTCTTCCTGCTCTTTTGTCTTCAGTTCCCGCAAAGACTCGTCCTTAAATTTGAAAGAATACAGACACATGGACTGGGTCTCATTCCACTGTACCGGTATAACTTGAAAAGATAGTTCTGGGTAAAAGGGGTGCACTTTTAATTTTTTTAATGGACATTTCTGAACTTTTAGCATTAAATTAGTCGTTATTTGTAATACCTTTTATATTTTCTCCTGATTGTATTTTCTCTTGCTCAAGATATCAACATTACATATGAGTAACTTAAAAGGACTTCCCAATCTGTTTCATTTACCACCAATTCTTGGGTTGGATAACAAGATCAGTCATCATGACGAAGGGAATGAATTCACTTACGTTTCCTGAATTTTCCCACTGGAAAGACTCACTCTGAAATTTGTTAATGTTAAGGAAACGGCGACTTTATATAACTCTCTGGTCTAACTCCAGCAAAATATAACAAAACCCACTGACTTTTTCACTTGTAAATGCCTCTAGTATAAACTGTAAAGGGGATACCCCAGGCTAATTTAATATACAGAAGGCATTCTAAACTACACCGCACATAGGCTGGATGAGTAGACTTTACCTAAACTATTAATCTAAAGAGGTATTTTCCATACACTAAATGTGCTTGTTTCTATCGAAGATTAAGATGTTGCAAGAAAAAGAAGCATGCATTTACAAAAATGATTACAAATGTTACCCTCCTGCATCAGGGAATAATTACGGACAGCGTTACTCTCCTGCGTCGTGAGATAAAAAGGAAAGCCACGCCTCTCTCTCTCTCTCTCCAACCTTGAGCTCTGTGGTATGGTGGAGCTTGCCTTTGAGGAGTCCAGGATACGTGAACAATGCACTTTCCAAAGGTCATGACCAAATTACAGAAGGGATCGGGGGTCCCTCTCCTCATCCTCTCGGCTGATCCCCTCTCCACCTGCATTGAGTACAGCTTTCTGCGACCCTGGGAGGGCGCAGACAATCGATAGCTTACCACCAGAGCGTTGCTGGCAGAGCTGGCGTCGTGACTGGGAGGCAGGTGTCTCATGTAGGAGGATGCGCGGTTTAAGGAATGTGACCGGGACGCTGAAGTTGGTCGTGCTAATGGTATCACTTGTTGAGAAGAAAAGGGGCGCACATCCCCTCTGGAAGGTAAGTGAGCAGAGATGGACCGAGGGCAGCTGACCGAACGCCTCATGGAATCTATCGATGATGGAGAAGTGGTGCTGTTAGTACACTTTTCTCCCTAGTGGGTCTCCGCAGACTAACGATTAGACCAGGTGGTGGCTGGGTGACCAAGGTCAAGCCTAGACACCATCACGAGAAGAGAAGTTCTGGTACGTGAAGGACAGTTTTGCTGGGAAAACACTATAAGCGAGACTTCAGTGCTAAGTTCTCCGAGCATGATGTTAGAGAATCAGAGGGAAAGAGATGAAAATCCATGAGGCACTGAGGGACCAGAATTTACCTGGATGTCACTCTTATAGAAACCTGGGCAGAAAGTGTGTGTGTGTGTGTGTGTGTGTGTGTGTGTGTGTGCGCGTGTGTGTGTAAATGCAGGAACACACACGCCACGGCACACGGTGGAGTTCAGAGGACAGCTTCAGTTTTCGGTCCTCACCTTTCAGCCTTGTTTGAGACAAAGCCTCCTCGTTATTCACCTTTCCCTGCTGTAGACGCAAGACTACTCAACCCCCAAAAGTACCGGGACTCCCCTGTCTTCACCTCCACTCCTGCCATAGGAACACAGGAATACAGACATGCTACCGCCCCCCAGTATCGTTTGAGTTCTGGGAATTTGAACCTCAAACTTGCACAGTGCACATTTCACCCACGGAGCCATCTCTCCAGCCAGGACGGGATTTCTATCGTCTAGAATATCAGAAGAGCCTTCCCAAAGTCACACAGCAAGATGGTGGCCAAGGTCAGCCAACGCCGCAAGTCCTCACCATTTGAATCCACTTCTCGGTAAGTCCACAACGCTATCTACTAACCTTGGGTTAAAACTGGCTATTAGAGTCTCAGTGTAGGTCAGAAATAAGCCGTTTCATAGTAAGTATCATGGGAGAGGAGAAAGAAAAACAGACGGTGGCCAGGGTGAACAGATAAGGGACGGAACTCAGGGCTTCTGGTGGGAGTCACAGGACAGAACAATATGAAGGTTATTCTAATGTAAATATAATCGACTGTTGAAAGAGCTGCAGCAAAACTGGCACGCTTACACACACACACACACACACACACACACACACACACACATATACACACACACACACACACACACACACACACACACACACACACACATACACACACACATATACAAACACATATACACACACACACACACACACACACACACACACACACACACACACACACACACACACACACACATATATACACACATACACACACACATTTCAATAGCAAAATATTTAAGTGAAGAAAAAAATGAAGTCAAAGAACAGGACTGTTATCGAAATAAGTATCTAAGGAAACCATCAAGTATTTGCCCTTGTACATTCTGGGAGCACTGACAAAAGAGAAGCAGCATCCCTGGTGAGCTGTGGCTCCAGCCCTGGAAAAAAGAGACTTGCTCAATACCGCCAGCATTTTAATTTTTCATTCCGCTCAATTTTTTCCAGTAGATCCTCTATCCTGGGTTTGTTCTCTGCTTGGAGAATATATCCATCTTCATTGGTTAAATAAATTTACAAAACTCGCACGAAGCCAGGTTGCACACCTAGAGGTCTCTCTTCATCAGCTGTTGAAAGGAACTCAAAACTTCATAAAAGCGATGGATATAAATGCAGATTTGGGGGTGCACTTCTAAAAGGTACTGTGAGCATGTGGTAGATGCATTGTTTCTTTATGTTCTGGGGAGCATAAAATGTACACTCATTCAAGTTTTAGAAGATGCTTTTTGAAAACAAAATGAAGAACTTCTGTTGTGGTCTTAGCTTCCTTCTGTACCTGTGACTCACAGCACTGTGTATAGGAATATGTCACTGTTCTACCTTTAAAAGGCATTAGTTACGATGGTCACGTATTCAACATACAACAATAATGCAAAGGTCGTGTTCACAACAATGAAGGAAAAAGACAGAGAGGAAGGGAGGAAGGAAGGAAGGAAGGAGGAAGGAAGGAAGGAAGGAAGTGAGGGAGGGAGGGAGGGAGGAAGGAAGGAAGAAAAGGAAGGAAGAAAAGGAAGAAAGAAAGGAAGGGAAGGAAGGAAGAAAAGAAAGGAAGGAAGGAAAGGAAGGAAGGAAGGAGAGGAAGGAAGGAAGAATCCTAAACCATTTTCTCCCAGCTACAGGTCTTGGGTAGGGATTGCGTGAGAAGAACCTTCATGGGGAAGAAGGAAAATGTCAACGTCTCAGTTTCTCCCTTATCACCTACATCCCTGGAAATCCAGACAAGAAAACTAAAATGGTTAGATACACCGGTGGCTCTGAATAGATTAGGAAACATGGTCGTGACTTCCACCTATAAGTGGTGTGAGGAAAAAAAGTGTTTCATGTTGTTTTGTGAGGTTTTAACAATACCCTAAGTGCACGATCTACACAAGAAAGTGTTACTGGTGATCTGGATTCTGCCCTTGTTCATTAGAGGATTTGTGGCTATGATGCACCTGGCATAAGATTAAAGTGTTAAAGATTAACACAAAACATAGCAAAACCCTTGTTATAACCCCCACCAAAAGATACGATAAGGAGATAAATGTGTAGTTGAATTAGGCTGACTTAAAATAAAGATTTCTACATAAAAACCTGTTTTAATTCTGCATCCCACTTTGTTATGCTACACTCCAATTTTGGTTCTTGAACCTCTCGGTCCCAGAGCATAGTACGATCTCAGAGCTGGGTCTTCTCTCTCCCTGACCCTCATCAGTTCGTGCTATCAAATAACAGTCACATTAGTTGACAGACAAAGCGATCTAAAAATCCAGCAAAACCTGGACATAAGACCGCCAGCTTCCAAAATAAAAACCAAGTCAAAGTCCTTCAGGAAAAGAACTGAAGGAGTGTAACAGCTATCAATGGCTGGTGCTTCGGTCTATCAATCAATAAGGTGGATTCCCTGCTAAATACCCAAACCTTCCATGACAGGAGCAGTGGATGCGTGCATCTTGATGGGATGTTCGGGTTGTTTCTCTGTCTTCTTTGTCTTAGTTCTTCATTCCTTGGGTTCTTTCCTACAAGTCTCAAAGGCCAGTTTTAAGACGCATGGCCAGGACCCACATACGCTAACCAGGGCTGGAGATCAGCTCTGCAAAACCTCCTGCCCTGTTCACTACACTGCCGAGCTGGAGAATCCAGTGGACCCTTGAGGTGCTATGTGACGTGTGACACGGGTCTTATGTCAGTCCTAGGCCAGAGGTAGCAGCAAGAAGGTGTTTTTCAAAAAAGGCTGGAAAACGACGGGGGGGGGGTATTAGCTTGGCTATTTAAGGGTGAGTGACAAATCAGAGGCTGGCCCACGGCCATTGGCACTGAAGGAAGGAAAGGAAAGGGAGAGAGTGGAGATAGCTGAAGGGAACGGGGTAGAAGAAAAGCTATGATGCACCCAAGGCCCTGATTAAATGCTTACCCAGCAAGAAAGCTAGAGGGAGCAAAATGTCGACTACTTCCGGGTTCTGGGGCTCACAGACGTAGCAAGCCAAATGCCTGAGAGATGTTTAAAAGTAAGTAGCCATACCAAACAAAGTAAGTGACGGGTAGAAACTGAGTCAGACAACGATGTGGGCGTAAAAAAAAAGAACGCCTTCCACCTA